>NC_052624.1:207671687-207971687 GCF_016161935.1 Mauremys reevesii
TCTTGACCCTCATTTGTGTTCACTTTTTGCTCTGGAGCATGTGGTTTGCTAGTCCTTGCGCTTTTGTCCTAGAAAGAATGCCATACATACAGGGTCTGTTCCTGCTCCTGTTGAAGTCAGCAAGAGTGTTGCCACTGACTTCACTGGAGCAGGACTAGACCTGTAAAATGTACAATCCTCTCTTTAATCCTACTAAACTGATTGCCTCAATATTGTTCATTTTATGGCCTGAATTTCACAGGTTAATTATGCAGTATATTGAATCGAAGAAGCATTGCCTTTTAGCTGTTTGAAAATTACTGCCTTCCAGTTTTATGGAGTGACCAGTTGTTCTAATGCTCTGCTGCTTCGCGGTAAACCACACTTGATCCAAGGCTAAGCCCACAGCTTGTGTGTTTGCATTCTGAATGATTCTTCACCTCAGCCTCCAGACTTTCAAGGTTACAAAAGAGAAAAGGATCAGCACAGGAAATGGTGGTAGCCTAGTAACAAAAAAAGTAAATTAAATTTTAAGAAATGCTCATCCCAAAAGAAGGTGGCCACCCACTAGAGCTATGGAAACAGCTTTACAGGTAGAGCAAAGATCAACTAATGGCTGGCTTTTTGGCAATTGTTTCGGCTTTGATAGTTTTGGTATATTGCCCTGTCACAGTGTGGACTGGCCCTTTAAGGGGCTTTGGGCTCAGCCCCAGTTGCGCCTAGGTTATGTGCCTCACACCTGGCAGAGCCCACATGTGAGGGGGGGCATGTGGGGTCACATCCCCCCAGATCTGCCACTTAGCCTGTACTGAGCATGCTCACATGGACTGAGTATGCTCAGTAACACTGCTGAAGCTGGCTGCCTTCACTCTGCCCTCCCCCCCCCCCCACTATCGGCAGGCACAGGACTCTCTGCCCACAGGTGATGGGTTTGGCCTTGGGATGGTGGTTGGGTCAGGTGACCAGGCATCACTTGATTGAAGCCCAGGGGTAGGGCTTCTTATAAGAGGGTGAGACCAGGGATAAGAAAATTCTAAGGGGGAGACATGGAGTGGACCTAATGAAACACCTCTGCTGAGAGAGATACCCTGGGTCTAATATCCTGCTACAAGGATAAAGAGACAGAAGAGAAAGGGCATGTTAGGGACACAGGGTCACAATGGGGAGGAAGCTCCCTGAATCAGTCAGAGGTAAAGGCCTGGCTGGAGCTTCCTGCAGTACAGGGTAACAAGATAGCAAGTTTGAAAAATTGGGACTCTTTTTGGGGGTGGGAGGAGGGTATATAGCTGCCTTTATAAAACAAAGCCCCCAATAGTGGGACATTTGGTCACCCTACTGCAGTAAGAAGCAGGAGCAAAACTCTTCAGAGGAACTTAGGAGCCCTGCTGGAGCATACTGGATTGGTGAGCCTGGAGAAGAAAGACTAGAAGATCCTAGTTTTGAGTTAAACAGTTATTTTATGTTAAACCAGACTCTGAACGGAGGGAGTAGCACACCCAGACCAGTTGTGCTGGTTTGCCCTCCTGTGGAAGGGGGGAAACTGAGACACTAGAGATACGACCTTGTTACATGCCTCCAAGACAGATGTGAAGGAGGAGTGAGTTCTACACCCTAGGGCCTGCTGTGGTGAATATGCCATCACCTGCAAATAGGCAGACGTCCTCACATTAAAGAGGAAGATGAAGAAGAAGAAATACTCAGCTCATTCCTCTTGTTGTACACATCTGTCCTATGTAGACAAATGTTCTTATTACTGCCTCCCTTCACCACTCCTGCCTCCCACTGCTTGTGGCACCCACTTGCCAGGCCTGGAGCAGACCAATGGTCCATTTAATGCAGTATCCTCTCTCCCATAGAGAATGCATCAGCCTCTCACACTATACCTAGTTATGTTGAAATTATAAGCTTTTTTGGACAGGACCTGTCTTCCAGTCTGTGTTTGTACAATACCTTCTACACAGCCACGCTGATCTTGATTGCAGCATGTCAAGGTGCTACCACAGCACATACAGTAACAATGCAGAGAAGACAGGTCTTTAATTAGGCATGATTCTTGCAGCAGATCTTGTACAATTCATCCTAATACCATTCATGCATGAGACACACTTTTGCCACTGTAGGTGGGATCCCTAAAAGGCGAGGGCATTAGAACTCAAATATCCCTCAGGCTGATGTTAAAGAAGGGGATCACAAACACAGCTATGGGTCTAGCGGAGGGCTATTCGCATAGCTCTGCAATGTCCAGGGCAAAGCTATAGTACAATACAATTCCTGGTAGGGTTTCCAGGTGCCCAGTTTTTGACACCAAAAGTCCAGTTACCACAGGTTGGGGGTGGAGCAGGTGCCAGGTTATCAAACCCCCACCAGCCTCTGTTCAGTCGGGGCTGCATCTCATGGGCAGGCAGGCAGGCAGGCTCCATGTCAGACTGCAGCTCCGGAGCAGAGGGAGCCCAGGCGGGAGTGGGGCAGGGAGATGCAGAGGATCCAGCTATGAGGAAGGGGAAGGGGGCAAGCAGCAAGCGATGCGGGGAGAGGAGGCAACAGTGGTGGTGTCTGGGAGAGGCAAAGAAGGGCGGGACCTGGAGGAAAGAGGTAGGGTAGAGGCAGGGCAGGAGGGTCTGGTTGTCAACAATTAGGAAGTTGGCAACTTTAATTCCTGGTAGCTGCAGCCTCACTGTTAAAACAAAGTTTTATTGAAACTGTCGAGCTTACGGCTGTTGAAACTGTCATCTGATGTATGACAGTACTGTACTAAACACAGCACCATCTGGGAGATGCTGTGTGACAGCCTTCCAGCTACTCTGGCATTTCCATAGTAAGCAGGGTAGGGCATTCAGAATTGGGAGGAGATCTTTCACAGCCTTCCTAGAAATGATTTAAAAATACAGGGCCAAATTCTCTGCCAGCACAACTCCACTGAAGTTGAAGATGTAATGATACCCCAGTCAGAGTTATTCTGGCAAAGAATGTGGCCTACACTTTGTTCAGTTCTGGACTTACACAGACATGGGATCACATTAATTTGTCTGCTGAGGAGAAAACTGTGGAGAAGAGGAAATTGCAAGTGCAAAATTTCACCAAAATATCCATTTTCATAAAATTCCATGAAGTATAATCTTTGGCTGAGCTCTAGTGTACAAATTCCTTTTGAGAGTCCTTCATCTCTGTACATAATCCTAGTCACCTGTCTAGCTAAAATTTAATTTTCCCAGAATGGAAACACACACCTAATTTACCAGGGACTTTGTTTCAATTTATTGCTATGACTCTCATACTCAGGTCAATGACAACAGATATCTGTACACACAAACCTTTGAGTGGGCATATATAATATTCAAAATGCTCTGTGCTTTAAACCTCCACTACACCCTTTGCCACACCCTAACATTTTAAGCAGAGACTCAAAGAGCTTAGCCCAAACAAAAGAAGGCTATGAGGAGATATGATTGCTCTCTATAAATACATCAGAGGCCGGGATAAATACCAGAGAGGGAGAGATGTTATTTAAGTTAAGCACCAATGTGGACGCAAGAACAAATGGATATAAACTGGCCATCAACAAGTTTAGGCTCAAAATTAGAGAGATTTCTAACCACCAGAGGAGTGAAGTTCTGGAACAGCCTTCTAAGGGGAGCAGTGGAGGCAAATAACCTAACTGGCTTCAAGACTGAGCTTGATAAGTTTATGGAGGGGACCTTATGATGAGATTGCCTTACCATGGAAAGTAGCTCATCTGCGACTGCTAGTAGCAAAGATCTCCAGCAGCCAGTGATGGGACACTAGATGGGGAGGGCTCTGAGTTACTACAGAGAGTTCTTTCCCAGGTGTCTGGCTGGTGGGTCTTGCCCACATGATCAGAGTATAACTGATCACCATATTTAGAGTCAGGAAGTAATTTTCCCCCAGGGCAGACTAGCAGAAACCCTGGGGAGGTGGGCGGGGGAGGGTTCATCTTCTTCTGCAGCATGGATCATGGGTCACTTGCAGGTTTAAACTAGTGGGAATGGTGGATTCTCTGTAACTTGAAGTCTTTAAATCATAATTTCAGGACTTCAGTAACTCAGACAGAGGTTACAGGTCTATTACAGGAATGGGTGGGCAAGGTTTTGTGGCCTGCAACGTGCATGAGGTCAGACTATATAATCATGATGGTCTGTTCTGACCTTAAAGTCTATGAGTTAAATGGGTATGGGCACAGGGTTTTTATGAAGTGAAACAGGTTCAGGGATCATGAAAAATATGTATGCCAATCATAATGCTGTTCTTACAAAATATCCTTGGTAGTTAATTCTCTGAGATTCAGGTATGAATGCAAAAGTAATTTGATACAAACCATCTGCACCAAGATTTGAACGAAAGCTTCCATTTGTATTTTTTTTTAATCAAGTTCAAAGACTTAAAATAATTTTAATCTGTAGTTTCTCATAGGACTACTCATATGCTTAAATTTAAGCCCATGCATGAGTGTTTTGCTGGAGCAGGGTCAGAGTGCTCAGCATCTTGCAGGATAAGGGCCCCTGGAAGAGGCATGCCCTCAACAAATCCCATCCCCTCCTTCCATTACTGATGCTTTACCCACTAGTTGATATCATGAATTTGATTGGCTTGGCAGTCAGAAATATTGCCGGCCTCTACCAAGCCACCTGTGTTAAAGAAATATTTTAATTGTGAAAAGCTAGAGACTATGAGCAATAGGGGTGCACTGTTTTGTTTTTTTTGATTTCACAGTATGCATACACACCTTCCCTGGCTGATGTCAGTGTTTCACAACTATTGAATTATCATATTTCTGCAACACAGATCACTCTTGAGAGGGAGGTCAATGGTATTGGAAATAGCACAAGAAAGTTAAGGATGCATAATCTGGTTTTTAAAAAAATCCATTAACCAAAATAGCAAATTTCCATCAACCTCTCTACCCGCTCATGCAAAACACACATTTGGGGATATTTAAATGTGTGTTAAAAGTCCATTTCCTATTATATTTCCCATCTCATGGCTCCTTTGGGAGAACATTCATTCATGAACAAACAATTCCCAGACCAGTTAACTAATTTCTTTGCTGACAAGCATGGACAAAGCGTCATCTTGTTCCAGCCCCCACCACATTCCCCCAGCAAGGGCTGGGAACAAATGTAGTCCCTGCAATCAAAGAACTGTAAAGATTGTTCCCTCCTAGAACGCTTGGCGGAGCAATTCATTGTAAATGGAATGGGTAGGAGACAGGGACCTACCCCGCTCCCCTTCATATCAGCCCACAGGGCCAGCCAGACATAGGAAAGTGAGCAGGCTGCATATGTCCCCTGTGCACTGGGGATTTCAGGGATAGTTTGTACATCTGGAACTCAAGCCATTCATCCATGCTGCCTCTCCAGGGGCCATGTGGCTCCACACTGACTCCAAGGGGGGAAAAAGTACTATAATCTGGTTTCTAAATAATAGAGGGAGAAAAAAATTAAGAAATGCAGGCAAGGGGGTGGAGGGAGGGAGTTTTTCGGCAGAGATTTGGTAGATAGCTGATGAGACAAAGATACAGGAGATTTGTTCCAGGTGGCAAGAGCTGCAACGAGCACTCTCCTACCAACACTGGTGAGGTGTGTCTGAAAAAACAGGTATGTAGAGAGAGAGACAGAGACAGACAAGGGGCCTGATCCCAAGAGAAACTGAGTGCCTGAAACATCCACTGAAGTCAATAAGAGAGATGGTCCCTCTCAAGCTCAGGACTGAAGTCAGTGAAGTAGTCTAGAGAAATTCCATCCTGAAATGAATGGGGAGCCAATGGAAGGGGAGTGGTCTGTTTTGCTCATTAAATTCCTTTCAAATGTATGTTGTAATTCAGATACCTTTGAAATCTTCAACGTTAGCATATTATTTAGTACTCAGTATTTCATCCATCTGGCATGGATATTAGCAGTGGAAACTATTTCCAAGCCAGTACTTGTCTTCTCCTTGCCACTTACACTCATGATTCATTGATCAGCTTTAGCTCTCCATAGATAACTAACCCAGGGAGACTAAATAAAAATGAGGGTGGGTGGAAATCTATTATGCATAGGAACCAATAAGCACAGTTTCCTCTGCAATTCAAAACCATATCAGCTTCTGACAGATTCTCTTTAAACTGTGTCATTCTCTGCTGCCCCTGAATACATGAAAGGAGACATGGTGTGTATATGGGAAAGGGCAGTAGTGGGGTGGAAGGTACCTAATGGTGTCATATTTCAAGCTAGCATCTAATGCTCACTGGGTTATCTTGACATTTAATAAAGTGCAGTGAGCATTTCAAATGGATATGGTTATGGCTAAATGAACACTGACCATTAAAGAGCATCTCTTCTGCCCAACCCTCAGGATTTATGTCTGCTCCTACTGGAGGAGTAACTTACAGTACTGAGCACAGGTTAAAACTTGCACCTTGCTTGTATGACAATGCTGCACCAAGTAGCAATATGTAACTGTACTCCCCTACATGCTTTCATAGTTAGCTATATATCAATACCACATCTAAAACCTGTATAGCCATGTGTGTATTTTATATGGATGCTTACCTGTGTAATTAATTACTTGTACACATCCTTACAAAATATGAAGAGCTTTAAAATATGTATTAAAATTTTCTGTTCTTGAGAGATTTCAAATTCCCAAACATTTCAGTTATTCTTATAAAAGAGACTCACTCTTATAACTGTATTTTAAATGCCCAAGGGCCATACTCCATTTAGCTTAATGGTCATGTTATATACTGAAGGGTTGTTATGGAGACTGTTCTGAAGTATTCCTAGAAATTTCAGGGTATAATTAGTGGTGGATGCTACAACACAAGTATCAAGTTATCTCCATGGAAACAACCAGAAAACCTATACTTTTTTTGGTTGCAACAAGTGATCTGCATCAACACTGCTTTTTATAGACCTTTAAGATACTATTAAGGGCTCACTGATTGCCTTGTTTGTTAGTTAAGTTCAGCTTAGATATACAGGGTAAAATTCTCTCTTTGATCCACGTGTCTAGCTCCCATTGATATCAACAGAAGTTACTTATGTGCCACCACGGATGGAATATATTCCATACAAAGTAGATTGATGACATTAACCTTATGATTAGTAAGACTGAGGATGATATGTTAGAGATGGAAGAAGTTAACTTTAAAAAAAAAAAATCTTCCTATTTTCCCAGTAATCTCTTCTTCCACTTGGCTCTTCTCTGAAGCCTTGAGAGCATGGAAACTCACTCTCTAACTGAAAAAGCAGCAAAGAATCCTGTGGCACCTTATAGACTAAACAGATGTTTTGGAGCATGAGCTTTCGTGGGTGAATACCCACTTCGTCGGATGCATATGCACATGCATCCGACGAAGTGGGTATTCACCCACAAAAGCTCATGCTCCAAAACGTCTGTTTAGTCTATAAGGTGCCACAGGATTCTTTGCTGCTTTTACAGATCCAGACTAACACGGCTACCCCTCTGATACTCTCTAACTGAAAGTTAGACACAGCTCACAGCTATGCCACTCAAGGCACTGGGCAGAAGAGTGATACAAGATTCTCTCTCTCCCCCTGGTGCCGGGCACACCACTACACAGTTCTTCCAGATCAGGGAGTGAGGTTGGGAGCAAGATTCTTATACTTTGCACCGAAGCCGTGGCTAAAGATAATATACAGTACAGATAAATCTCCAGTCAGGGTTTATTCAGTTCTTGTATAAGCAATTTGATAAGTTCCAAACCAAGGAAGGAAGGCGTCTGTCATCCAAGAGCTACTCTTACATTAGTTTGAATATACCTGTGCACCGAGAGGAAAATATATTTTAATCTCTAACACTGACTGGTCACGTGCACTATAACAACATTATTTTGTATAGAAGCTTTTACACAAGTGATCACACAGGGCCAGTTTGTGAACCCTTTAGGCCCACTGGTGAGAAATTTGTTACATCAGTGGTTCTACTGACTTCACTAGGAGTGACCCATGTGCATCCATTACCTTTGAAAGGGCTTCTCCTGTGAGTAACTACATATCAGCAGGAATAAGGGGTTCACAATCTGACCCATAATATTTTCCAGTGTTAATTCAGCTATAGAGCTAAACACCAACTAATAGCACAGCAAGAGGAAAATTAAGAGGCACAGGAGTGAGAGAGACATTTTAGGGAGGTTCAAAGACAGTGAAATGTTGATAAGGCAGAGCAAGTCAGAAATCATTGTCTTGCTTTCCTTGGTGCTTTAGCTGCTGTTTCAGATGGCTGGAACTCCAGCAGAGACTGCCTTTGGACATTAGATTGTGTGAAGAAACGGAGAGGCAGCCAGCAGAGCTAGATTTTGGACTTCATGAAGCGCATGGCCATGGGCCCCCCCAGGTCTGGGAGAATCTTGGCTTTCTTTAAAAAAAAAAAAAACAACAAAGTGCAGTTCTGGCCCCTTCCTGTTTGTTAGGGTGACTATTTCCCAAAGGGAAAAATGGGACATTGCGCAGAGCTGGCCCAAGCCATTTGCCCGAGCCCTGCCTGTCCCCCACTCAAGCTCTGCCATCCCCCCCATCCGCCCCTCTGCAGGGTTGGTATCGCCACTCACCCCCTCACATGTGCCTCCTCACCACACCCCACTTTTTTGACAAAAGTGGGCATCTGTCCCGTTTGCTCTTGGCAACTGATCAAGTCAGAAAGACAAATTGGACAAATGCCCAATTTTGCCAAAAAAGTCAGGATGCCCAGGACAGGGCTTAAAAAGGGACGGTCCCAACCAAAACGGGAAGTATAGTCATCCTACTGTTTGTAGACAGCCTTCAAATGTAAACAGATATAATCCATTTTCATGAATCTGTGCTACACTTCCTCAGCGGGAGTCTGTGAGGGCATAAAACACACGTACAAAGCGAAATTATTCAGTTTGGGGTGCATCCTAAAGAACCACCTCACTAACCCAGCTTTAGGCTGGCTCTGTGCATAGTGCTAGGATCACAGCAGGCTGGAATCACTTATATTTGAGGTGAGGAAAGCAAGATATTGTTCCAGAAGCCCCCACAAAAGTACTAAAGCCATGTCTGGCAGCCAGTATTAGCCAGAAGAGGGATTGGGGAGGGGCGCAGAAAGAGACAAGGCCCATGAGGTAACCTGTGGCAAATATATCCAGCGATAATGAATAAAGAGCTAGTGCAGCTGTCTGATGACAGGGGTGATAGGAGTGCTTTTTGTGTGTGTGAAATAGCTAATACAGCAGTCTGCATATGCTGCAGCCTGTAGAGTTGGGATCTGGGGAGACCACAGAGAAGGCAGTTCCAATCTTCAAATCAGATTACAGTAACTCTTTGCCGTCAGAGTACAAAAAGCCAGTAGAAGAGCCAATGCAGTTTGACTTCAATTAGATTATATTCATTTTTTTATCCTTGGGAGGAAGGAGAAAGAAAAGGAAGCATCCAAATCTATTCCCCATCCTCCTCTTCGCAATAGACTAATTCAGTAGGGACCTGCTGGGTACAGGCCAAACATACAACAGTTCACCAAAATATTAATGGAATAGCTGTATATAATCTGACATATGCTTACATTCCCATAAACTTCAGAGCATTGATCAAATATAGCACTGAGAAGCAATTACATTATTCCTCCTAACTCAACAATTTAAACTGCGGCTGTCGCCTAATTCCTAGAGACCCCAACATGTTTAATCTCTCAATACAGATTAGCAGCCATAATCTAAATAAACCTCACTGGCAGCACTATTAGAGCTCATTAGAGTTCTCACCAGATGTTTCAGTTTGTGTATACAAAGGACTCTGGTTTTTCATTCCAATATATGACCCATGGTACTAACATATTTTGTGAATTAAAACATGCAGTCTCAACATATCTTCAAATTCTTGTTCTTCTGGGGGTAAGTCAATACAAAGCAGAGAAAGGATGCTATCTTTGTGCATCTTAAAGGTCATTCATTCATGCCCGTCACCCCAACCGGGGTATGGGCCGCCAACCACAGATCTCCAGAGTCTTCTATCCTGGGCCATTCGCTCTAGCTGGTTCCAGGTATAGCCCATTTTTTTGCTATCAACCTGAAGGTCGCGTCGCCAGGTATTTCTTGGGCGGCCTCTTTTCCGCTTGCCTTGGGGGTTCCACCGCAGTGCCTGTCTGGTGATGTTGGTTGGCTGCACTTCTCAGTGTTTCTCACATGTCTATACAGCGATGACTAATACACACAGTATTTGCTATTAAACTGAATGTGCAGAGTGCATTTATTAGTCTGAATATCACAGAGTGTACATGCAGACTGATCCTGAGATACTCAGCAATGCGTCAACGCCAGAACTGTCAACAGTTGTTACAGTGTAGTTGTAGCCATGTTGGTCCCAGGATAGTAGAGAGACAAGGTGAGTGAAGTAATATCTTTTATTAGACTGACTTCTGGACCAGACCTGAAGAAAAGCTCTGTGTTCCTCAAAAGCTTGTCTCTTTCACCAGCGGAAGGTGATCCAATAACAGATATTACCTCATCCACCTTGTCTGTTGAACAGTTGTTCCAGACCAAAGAACCTGAAAAACTCCTGTGGTGACTAAGTTGCTGCAGACAGTCAAAGTATTTTAAAAAACAAGTTATGCCCCTAATCTAGTTTTAAACTGAATGAAAATAGACAAGGAGACCAGATATGTAGATTGCATAAAGAATGTCTCACTGTATCTGTAAAGCAGGATTCTTTAGGGATCATTGATGGTATACTGGTGCATTAATGTTTAAGAAGAAATGAAGTGATGGCCGCTATCACAGTATCAGTTCACCAGTCACATAGGTACAAAGCATCCAAATGGAAAACAGATTCTTGATTCTCTGAACCTCCCTCGAGGCCTGGGCTACTGAGGACTACAGCACTCTCCTTTCTTGGCTAATTCCCAAGACAAACACATTCTGGCCTCAACTGCTGCTTCTTTCCAACTGCTGGTGAAAACTCCAGTCAGTCTGAGAGTTTAAGAGGAAGACTTGGGGCACAACTCAGTCCAAGAAAAATGCTCGTGTGGGAATATAATGCTGCTGCTGCTGCTGTTGAGATCCAGTGCGGGGGAGGGGAAAACTTACAACCATGGCCACATCTTCCTCATTTTGTGTGTCTAGTTTTAAATAGTTTCTATTATTTCCTATTTACATTAAATTTCTTCCCCTTTCTCTGTCATTTTTAAAATAATATTAAAAGTGTGGCTAAAATACATTTTACAACGTTAGGTAAGGCTAATCTGAATCTGCCGCTATGGTATCTTGTGCTGTGATCCACTCAATCCTCACATGCTGTCCAAGGTTGGACAACCTCCAAAGGACACCTAGCTGCAGCGGAAAGTGGTGTTGGTGATTCGGTAGGTCTCTCTCTTCCGAATGAGTCAATAGTTAAACAAATGCCCCGCTCAGTGTTGGATGGCAATATGATGCAATAGGAGCCATCCTTCAGATGAAGCATCAAACCCAGAGTCCTAAGCACTTGTGGTCACGATATATCCTATGACAATTTTCTAAGACTTGGTGTATTAACTCCACTGGTCTGGCCAAATTCCACCCCTCGCCCCCCACAGAACTATTGGTATAAAATAGTCTTCTCTGCTGCCTCTCCCAAAACTGTTGAGTAATATTTCTATATTTTGTTAAGCAGCTACTGAGTTGCACCCTAGAGGTGGCTGCAATTCAGCAGTGGTCTGTATGTATTCCTTACATACCTCAGAAGAGTATTGTGAAGCTTAATACAATGCTTGTAATGTGCTTTGAGACTCTTGGATGAAAGGCATTACAGAAATGCAAAGTACCACTTGTATCATTATGAACTGGAGCTAGACAACCACATGTACCTGGTACCTGCGTCCCCTTTATACTCAAGACAAGGCATATAAATGACTATTCAGCAACAGTGTAGACATTGCAATAAAGGTTACAAAAAGGTAAGAAAACTAATTTTCTCCTTTAAATAGTTATTTGGTGTTGGATAAAAGAACTTTAATGCAAACGAACCTAACCTTTATGGGCTGATTCCAAGAAAACAAAAAGTTGAATAAATGACCATGGACGTTTAGGGCTATGTCTTTAGCCAGTTTAAGTTGGTGAAACTCCATTGACAATGGCATGACCATATTTTGTGAAGGCTATATCTAGAGCTGGCTCGGAACAAAGCCCCCAAATCTAAACATCTCTGAACTTTGGGAAAGCTTTGATCCAGATAAAAGAGTTTGAGGCTCTGAACCATTTCAGATGGGGAAGGCCCAAGTCTGCTTTACAATACATCTCCCACTACTTCTCGTCCTCCTGTCTTTTGATACTTCATAAACACTACACATAGAACCTCTTCTCCTTACGCACAACATCAGCTAACAGAGTTAGTTATTCCCATGTAGAATGCACCTCTGCCGAGTACATAATATTTTAATAGCAAGCTTTAAATCAATTGACTTGCTACCAAAGAACAAGAAGGTTAAGGCACTGAAACCTCCACAGCCAGACTCTTCTAGGAGAAATTCAAGCCAACAAGAAATGCCATGGGACTAGCAGAGTTTCAATGAGACAGATTTCAGAAATACTTAATACAAAAACAGTGACACTCCTTTCCTGCAGCCGCCAGAACAAAGACTGGGGAGTCATTTTACTGCAACTTGTAAACAAATGTATTATACAAATCCATTAAAAAAGCAGTTTCATTCATTTTAGTGTGAAAAAAATGAGGACAAACTGCTCAGGGGAGTTGAGGCTTCAGGGTATCACACATGGTAATGATTAAACTGGGTAATTTACATATAGGAAAGGAGAGTCAAACCAGCCCTTCTGACTTTATATACTGTGGATAGTTTAACAGTTAAGCCATTAGCTACTCAGTGCAAGTATCACCCATTTCAGGTTGCCATCGGGTAACACTGGACCAAATTCTGCCCCCATAGAAGCCAAAAGGAGTTGTGACATTGGCTTCTATGGGTCCAGGTTTTGGCTTTGTGGTTCTGAAAAGCAGTGCTTCTGGGAAGGAAGAGGCAAGAAGGGAAATAATTGCTGGCAGACACTGACGTGATTCTCAGCAGCAGTATCTCACAAAAAATACCACCTGTGGAAAGTATCTAACTGCAGTGCTTGGAGGCAGTAGGTCAGATTCTCAGTTGGTATGGCCCATTATTTTGGGGGTAGCCACAGGTGACTGATACGGGCTGCCTCAACTCTGCTATGTGTAGGGTATGAAATAGACAGATACATCTTGTGTCTAATTAGAATGGCTGTGGGGGAAGGACAGGGATATGGAGGTTCAACTAGCTCACAGTTTACTCACTGGAGATACAGATCCTCCAAGTTCAGCTGATGGTCTCTCTTACCTTTGCAAGGAAACTCCAGGCTGCATATTGCCATGAGGATGTGATGGTTTTTAGCTTCACTGTGTGCAACATCAGAAAGAATCCCAACAGTCCACTGTAAAGGATTGAAAAAGCTTCCATTAATAAAGAGAATTCTCTTAGCTTCTATTAGCCAGAATCTTACAAGTTTCTTGATATCTCTTTTCCTATTACAAAACTAAACAAACGTCCGACAGGAGTGTTGTTCAAGAACTGGAGTTGCTGATTTGGTAGACAAAGAACTTATTTTATGTCCAAGAGACCCTATTTTTTTTTTCCAGTCGGGGCTGCAGTATAAGTAAGAACATTTGATGACCTCATGCTTGGTCTTTAATAGGTACCAAAATGCACTAGCATAATCCATGCTTTACAGGTGACTGGAAATGTGAAGTCAAATTCTGATGTTTCAATGGCTCTCATTCAAATCATTCAAGATTTCAATGGGAGCCAGACATATACAATCGGCCCATATTCTCACTCAGTCCAACTTCTGTGATCGCTTGAGCTGAAACAATCACTGGAGAGTTTCAGTTTCTAGTATTGCCATGTTGCTTAACCTTCCTAAAGACACAAACTTCAAATTAAAAAATGTCAAATGTATCTTCAGTTATGGTGAATAAAGAATAAATTAATAAATGTGTAATGTTAGGGAATAAGACATCCTGATGCTCTTAAGTGAATTCACAGAGCCATTGAGGGTTAACTAGTGATGGGGAAAAGGAAGAGAGTCAAAGAAATGCTTCAAAAATATGTATGCAACACATTGTGGTATGGCTAGTTCAATGGACCAGGGGCATAAAGGGTTGCAAGACATCATCACTAGCAGCATGGGAGAGTGTGATGGGGTAATGAGGCTGAGAAGGAGCCAATTAACCAGACAGGTCACAGCTGAGGGGAATTAGGTGGCCTAAGTAATCCCCTGAATGATGATGGAGCCCAGCTGAGAAGAGACAGGCAGGGCTCATATAAAGCCAAGAAGCTAGCAACAGAAAGGGCTGCAGTCCCCCCCGAGGCAACACATGGGGAGGCATGTGGGGTCAAGTGCCCCACAGATTTCTTGGGGTGCCTCTGGCGGGGACACCCAGCAGCAAGGAGGCAGCACTCTCCCTGTGTCCCTAAAGCCTGGGGAGGGGCTTGCTCTGCAGACCATCCGCTGAGGTGTGTCAGGGGTGGGAGTCAGAGCCAACAGTGGGCCCCCAGCAGCAGGAAAAGCAAAGCAGCCCCATGTGATGGGGGAGGAGCTCAGCCAGCAGACAGCTGCCTGGTTGCTTCCTCCCTCCCTGAGCTGCCCAGGTACACACAGTGCCGCTGTCAGGTGAAGTGCTGCCTCTTCACTGTTTGATGCCTCTGGGATGGATGTTCATCTGCGGGGAGGCATGTGACCCCACACTGCTGCCCCCTGCTCTGGCCGCAGCCCAAATCATCCCCCATCCCCAGTTCTGCCCCCAACTCCATTTTCAGCTCAAGCTCTGCTGCTGAGGAAGCCTTGGCTGTGCAGTATTTTGGGGGGGGGGGGCAGCCCAGGCAGATTCCATTAATGGGAAGGAGGCATAACTGGAAGAGGTTGAGCACCACTACTCTATGCTGAAAGATTGTAACAGTCTCTCAGGAACACTCCTCTGCACCAACAAAGGGAAGTATAGCTATGTGCAATGAGAAGCCCAGGAACATTTCTTCTTAAGTCATCTCTTAAAAACAAATCTTGAGGTAGATAAAATGCCCATTAGGATAAATGGCAGATATATTGCTGACATTCTGCTTTTAGGCCAGGGATCGTGTGCCTTATTGTGCAGTTTAATACTCCTCCCGCTTACTTAAGACTTGTATCGACTAGTTCTCATTGCTCTTTGTTCACTTATGTGTTCTCTTACCCACAATGCAGTCCAAACTGAACTGCTTTCAAATAAATACAGCCCCACTGTGTATTGGTAAAGACTATCCAGCTTACTTTTATTATACATCTTCTGGGGTCCTTGGCAAGTCCTTCCTGACCCCCCCCAAACACACACACTTTTTAAAAGGCTGATGTTAGCTCATGGAGGAGTGGTGAAATAGTTAACAATGGTGACATCTAAAGAATCATCATGGGCACCTCAGTGAAAGAAATGGGGCAGTTTACACCTCACAACTATTGTTTCAGGCACTCTGCATGCTCAAGCTGACATTGCTACATTGTTTATACTTACTTTGCATTTGTGAAGGTTTTCTTCAGAACCATAACAGCTAGAGACTTAGGCCTGGTCTACACTGCGCACCTTACAACCGTGCAGCTGTGCCGCTACAGCCGTAGCATTGCAAGCCGCTCTCTGTCGCCAGGAGAGAGCTGTCCCAGAGACAAAATAAGGCATGTCTACACTTGCCATTTAAAGTGGGAAAAGTCCCTTTTTTGCACAAAAACCATGGGAGCATCTACACTTGCCAATGACTTGAGAGGCATACAGCTCTTACTGGTGAGGCTCTCGCAGTGATGTGCAAGTGAAGACAGGTTCTTTCTGTTTACACAGCTTTTAGCCTCTGGAGGATATCCCACAGTGCCTAGGTGACCACTCCGGCCAGCAGCTCTCATGCCAGATAAACAGACATCCACCCCTTCCCCTGTAAAGTTGGGGGAACTTTGAAACTCCCCTTCCTGTTTTCTTGGCAAGTGCTCACTTATCTGGCCAGGTAACAATGCCTGTTCCACAGAGCAAACAATCCCCTCCTTGGAGCAATGCTGAGCTACTGGAGCTCATCAGTGTTTGGGGAGAGGAGGCTGTGCAGGGACCCAGGATGCCCCACGATCACCCCTCGCCCCCTTCCCACAAGACCCATCGTCAAAATGGAGAGAGCTGCTCTAGAGCACTGCTCTCATTGGCGATGGACGTGCTGCTAATGTAAACACTCTGACGCCTGAGGAAGTAAATGAGTACACAAACCAGCGCTTTACTTTCACCAGTTCCCTATCACTGGTGAAACTTATAGCGCAAAAACTCTGCAAGTGTAGACATACCCGCAAACCACCCCCAATGAGGGGCGGTAGCTTCGTGGTTGGGAGAGCGTCTCCCACCGACAAAGTGCTATCCATGCCGGCACTTTTTGTTGTTAAAAATTTTGTCGTTCAAGGAGGGGCTTCACTCCCCTGAGCAACAAAAGTTTTAATGACAAAAGTACAGGGTAGACATAGCCTTACTTTTCAAAAAAATGAAAGTGAGAACTCAGAGCAATTGAGAGGTCTGCCCATATACCCCAACTGTGGTGCAAGCTTCACCTTTTGGCAAACACGGATGTAAAGTACTATTTAACACAGGGTAGGGAAAGGAGAGCCTAGAACACTGGTGACAAAAATCTGAGGCCCCTAGTGAGTGAGAAGATCTCTGGTCTAGTTGCATCTCTAGAGTCTGAAACTGGGTCTTGTCTACTGGAGGAGTGACCACGTAGCTGTTGTGGAATAACTATGTTGACACTATATCCTGGGGTAAAAGTGACTTGATTACAAAATAAATTTCTTCACTGACAAAGAGAAGTAATTATTCTGCAATAAAGTCACTTTTATTTCAGAACCAAGCATCCACACAGGGGAGTTAGTCCAGAAGAGATCATTACACATCTACACACACATTTTATCTCTCTCTCTCATATATATGAGTTGTAGCATCAGGACCGTGATCATTTTTCACATTATATCAACCCTTTCAATGGGTAAATAAGATCAAGTTAAGAAAATAAGAAAAGTCCCAAGAAACACTACAACTATTTTAGAGCCATTTAGCATGAAAGTTGAAATTCAACTTAAAAATATTAACGGATCTAGTAGACAAAGAACAGAAGATTAAGAGAAGGCTGCAAGTTTCAGTAGAGTAAGGAGAAATAGAATAAATAATGTAATTCTCACAGGATAACATTAGTAGGCTGTTAACTGTTGCTACTCAAAATTGTTACAGCCTTCCCCCTTTACACGACTAACCCACTCTGCCAAGTAACAAGATGTACAGGCAAATAAATCCATGCACACTAATATAATGCTGAAGACTAATGCCTTGTAATCATCACAAAAAGCAAGTTTTACAAGGCCTATTCCAATTTGGGAAGTGTTTGAGAGATGCTAAGATAACACTTGGCCCTGCCACTAGTGCAGCGGACTGGACTAGATGACCTCTCAAGGTCCCTTCCAGTCCTACGATACTATGCTTTCTATCAAAGCTTTGCTATGGTATGTAAAACTATTTTAATGGCAGCTGGGAACCCTCATGGCCACACTGCACCTATCCGTACCCCTTCCCACCTGATGAAACAACCCCTGGTAAATTTGAATTTCAGGCCCTCAATGGCATTTCAGAGGAAGTCAATGCTCTGCGGCTTTACTGGCTTGTGCCAAGAGAGACTATTGTATCTAACTCAGGTTTTACTAGTGTTTAACTGAGAGTCAAGGTTGGAAGTTGACAGAACCAATTATTCTAAAAGCATTCACACACCCCAGTATGGAGAGGTTACCTGGCACAGCAGCTGCTGTGAAATCTGTAGAAGTACAGAAATGGAAAGTCCAAGGCACTGAAGAGATCACCTGAGGAATAAAGTAATGTGCTCAGTGGAAAACTGGCAAAAATACCCATAGTTACAAACAACTGGGGAACAGCAATTAAATAGTCATTACAGTATTAGTTTAACATTCCTTTACAGCTGCCTGGCTCTTTAAATTACTAAGGGCCACAATCGGGGTGGTGTCCACGGTCGATTTCTTTCTCGAGCATTTCTGAGTGGTGTGGGTAGCAGCTACTAGCTATCCCATCCTTCCCCCCCCCGCCCCTTGGCATGGCATTTCCGTCCAGAGCCTGATGGGGCAAAAAAATCATTCGCGGTGTGGTTCTGGGTAGCGCCTCACCCCTCCCCCCCTCCTCCCAGACCGGGCAGACAACCGCCGGCGCCTTTTTTGCTTTTGTGCTGCAGACGCCATAGCACAGCATGGACCCTGAGCTGCTCCAGCCCATAATCGTGATGTTTTAAACACCTCTCGCTCACTCGTGCAGTATATGCTGAACCAGGACCCATGTGGATGGCTTTGCAATGGATGGGATTAACTGTGGGGGGGAGATGATGGAACCATATCCCCTATCTTGGCACGCAGCACCCAGGCACCCAGTACAAAACCGGAAGGGTATTTTTCAATGGTGCTGCAAGCACTGGTGGATCACAAGGACGTTCGAAACAGTTGGGGTTGTTGATGTACCTGTCGTTATCCTATCCTGGGGACCCAGCCCCCCCCCCCATGGGCTCATCAAGCCAAGCCATACACAGGCAGCCTGACAGTGGAGGGATCTGTCAATTACAGGCTGAGCAAGTGCAGAATGGTGGTGGAATGTGCATTTGAGACCTCAGCCAAACAATGTCCCCTATGTTATTGCTGCTTGCTGTATTCTCCACAATCTCTGTATCAATGGCCAGTGTGCTGACTGTGTTTGTGTGTGAAACCCCCCCCCCCCCCTCCCTCCTGTAAGCAACTCCCCTCCCCCCCCCGACAGCTTACTTATGCAAATAAAAAAACTCTCTCTTTAAAAGCATTAATTCTTTATTTTTTTTTATAAAAGAGGGAGAGAAGTAGGGTGGTGCTGGGGGAGGAGAGGAAGGGGATGGAGGGCCATTAAAAAAAAAAATTCAGAGTAACGGCATCCTTCTGGTTGGGCTGTCCACGGGGTGGAGGGGGGCTGGGTGGGGGGAGAGGGGAGGGGAGGGCTGCAGCGCACTCTGTGGCTGCGCTGCTGCTCTGAATCCTCCTGCTCGGAGCCACTCAGTTTGATCACGCAGCAGAGCAGCCCCCAGCCCCATCCCGCCATCGCTGATCCGCCTGCGCCGCTTTTCCCTGATTTTGCCTGCCTTCTGCTTCCCTTCTCTCTACCTCTCATCTCGTCTGTCCTCCCTCTCTCACCCTCTCATCCTCCTGTCCTCACTTCACTGGCCCTTTTTGTGTAATGAAAACCACGCGTCCTTCCACATTTCAGATGAGCTCTTTTTCATTACGTTAATATAATATATGATCTCTCATCATCTCGTCTCTCTTTTTTCCCCCTTATCTGTGCTGCTAGCTTTGGGATGGAGGAGGGCAGGAAGTTTTTTTTTGCTGCTGCATTCCACGAACAGAAAAAAAAAACCACCCTTACTTAAATTCCTGATTTTTAACCAGGTTTATCTGAAACGATATCACTTTGCTGAGGATAACAGAACAAGATAAAGCGGATTGATCTGATTACTTGCTACATGCATGGCATGGTAAAGTGTCTGCATCAAAAGTCCTCAGGGCAATCAATCATAAAAAAGGGCTTGCTTAAAAACAAATTCTTTCATTTTTTTTTTTTTTTTTCTTTTTTGGAGCGCAGTTCTGTTAGCACAATCATATCCCCCCATATCAGATCTCCGACCGGTCCATGCTGGCGGCTGGGGCTCTTTTTCTCTCAGAGAGACTGCATTGTACTGCTGTGCTGATGGGCTGTGCGTGTGCTCCTGTGCTGATGCTGCTCGCTGTCGAACGGAAGAAAATGAATTTCAAAAAGTTCTTTTTTTTCTGTCTACCTGGGCCAGTGCATCCGAAAGAGAATGCTGTCCAGAGCGGTCAGTGGTGCACTGTATTTCCACATTTATAATGTTTTTAATGATTCATTCCTGACTTTCTCAGTTCTAGCTGGTTCCTGCCTTCTGTTCGAAAAGGGGGAAAAGGGTTGTAGAAAATGTAAAAGTATTCTTGGCTAATATGTTTCTAATGGCACATAAATGATTGTGTTGACACTGCAGTTTCCAATGACCAGGCATGCACCACATTCGCTACTTTTACTGGAGGGCCCCCAGGGGTGAATTTGTTTCCACTGAAGTCAGTTAATTCTTTTAGTTCCATGCTGTGCAACAGGAAACATTTACATGTATTGGCTGCTTCCCTCATTGGAATTTGAACTCTGTCACAAACAGCAAGTCAGGAGGTTTAAAAACATTCTTCCAAATATGAGCAGAGTAGGTCTGGTGAATATTTTGCATTTCCAGGAAGTCTGACCCATAGAGCTCTCAGGAGTACCTAGTGTCTGGAGTTCTCTCACCTCCAAGCTCTACAAATTCTCAAAGTGTTTCCCTTCAATTTTTAAAATGTCTGCCTATTTCACTAGGCATTTCTCTTTCATAATTCCTGATGGGAGGAAACAGCAGGCACAGTGACTTTATAAAGCACCAAAAGCTCCCACTAGCTGAAGAGCGGTACCTGTTCATTTCTTAAATACTTTTTCCTTTGTATTTTTGACTGGTTGAATCTTCTGTATAAAGAAATATGGACAGGTTCCACCACCACTCCTGGACTAGTAAACTACGAATGTGCCAGGAACTGGGAATGGGCGATGGGGGATGGATCACTTGATTACCTGTTCTGTTCATTGCCTCTGGGGCACCTGGCACTGGTCACTGTCAGAAAACAGGATACGGGGCTAGATGGACCTTTGGTCTGACCCAATATTGCCATTCTTATGTTCCCTGTTCTAACATACCTCACCTCCCTGAATTATTACTTATTGTTGACCCTTTGGCCACAGGGAAGGACTAAATTCTACCTTGGGCTGTGATGGAGGGGAGAAGTGAATAGTGAAAAAAAGAGATCCCCTTACTCCATATGCAAGCAGCAGAGTAAGACCTCTATTTAGCATTGAGAAGAGCATGAGGCAGGAAACCCAGCATCCAGGCTGGCTGGTAGGCCTTGGTCTCAAGGGAGCAGTCTACCAGCTAATCCTTGGGACTAGCCCCCAGTCAGCTAAAATGCAGGCTATAGTCTGCAGTATCTGTTAGGCTCCCATGCTGCTCCTTTGCAAAGGACAGGTAAGGTCCATATGACAGTCTATTAGATGCTACTAAATATCAGTGCATGGATATCACAATGATAGGCTCCTTTCCCCTCTCCTCTCTGAACGTTGTATCATGGCCCAGATGGTCCTGATCCTACTCTCAGTTAATTCAGTAGCAAACCTCCTAGTGGTGCAGGATTCAGCCCTGTGGGAGGGCCTGAGACAAATTTACTACTGTTATTTTGTCATGGCCTTCGTGAAAGCAATTCCATGTGGTTTTCTTGTGGACGCCAAGATTTTGCACCAGGATGCAGAATCTGTTCTTAAACTGCAATACATTTAAAAACAAAAAAACAAAACAAAAAAAAAAAAAACACACCACACACACACACAGAACCCATAAAAAATAAATGTTAACACATTCTCTAGTCACTTTACCTGCTGGATGGGATGCAGAGGCCAAAAGCACCACACTAAAGAAAGAAAAGATAAATACTTTACTACAAATTGAATACAGGAGGGTAAACAAACAAACTGCCCACAAATGGACAGTGCACATAACTGTTCATTAATGAGTAAAGTTCTCCCCTATGCAATGGGACAGCACAGGCCTCTGTATCACGTACCTCATCAAAAGGAAGCTTAAGTGGGACTATAGCGCATAAGACTTCAGCTGGCTCTCTGTACAAGAGTGAATTTTGACCACGTGTGTGCAAACACATGATTTGTGGGCATGATTGTGGTAAATGCATGTGCAAATTAAGCATCCAGTTCCACATGTATGTTTGTGCAAGCACCGTGTACCCATATTTGTGAGCACTTAGATGAAAGGAACAAATATTCATCTTACAATTAGAACATCTATAAAGAAAGAAAGAGCATGCTAGTGAAACTCCTGGCCTCAGCAGAACTAACTGCATTTAGTTTTCTTTTCTAAAGCTATTCACTGCTGAGTTCCAAACACACTCACAACACTGGAAGGGGAATTTAAAAGAATATTTATTAATGCACATTTTCACGCATATATAAATTATAAAACCAATCAGGGCCTGGACTTTTTTACCTGACTGACCATTAGTAGGCACTGCAGTTATGAAAGTGAAAAGACATGCTGAAGGCATCACAATTTCCCCCAATTAACTGCTACTGTCTCCTACAGTCCTAGGGCAGATCTAGGATAGTTGCAAGGTACCAACCCAACTAGTAAAGCCATGGAGGCCTACACAATGAGAAGGAGTTGTGACTGCCAAAGACAGGGCCTGCAGCAGGGTCTTACTAGAGTTCAATGAAGCATGGAGCTTTTCTGGCTGGCGCAGGGCATTTGCTGATACTAAAGTCCCAAAGGGTGTGGAGGTGCGGGTCCTGGCTCTGAAACCAGTAGTGCAGCACACAAGGCAAAGGGGGAAATTACATGTTAAGCTTATGGTCAAGTGGCTTAGGCTTAACATTTTCTTCAAAGTACTTAAAATATATATTACCTGGTGGAAAATGTCCAGAGTCTAAATAGCTGTATTTTTAACAAACCACTGTTGTGCCACAAAGACGTTAAAAAGTCAACATTTCTAAATAGTTGGACACACACTATGTAATTCTCTGCTGCTGCCTCCAAACTAGATACCCAGAAGGAGCTTCAGTTAAATAAACCCCAATTCCGCAGATTTACTGACATCATCAATTCTGCTGGTAAACATACCAAAGGAGGTGAAGGCACATTGCTTATTACTCAATATGAAACACAACAAGGGAATGGAAGCACAAATAAACCTGCATCGACAGTGGCAAGAGCTACGGCTGGGCTACGGTCCCCGTTCTTGCTTTGTACATATTTTACTGATAAGATTATGGAGAGTAGGAAATGTTTTTGCCTGGGTAAGAAACTTCATCTGCAAGCAAGGGGAATTGATAACCCTTCAACATCCCAGGCTCAGATCCAAAGAAAACAAAAATCTTAGTGGGGCACGGGGCAGCCTAAGCCAGTGGGTTAAAACTGAAGTAAGCTGCCCTGTATTTATGTTCTCAACTGGGCATCTTGTGGCACTGCCTGAATGACTCTGGGACTTCCCAAAAGACAATTTAGGACACTAGGCAAGGGAGAAGGAGTAGAAGCACTAGATCTGTGATTTTCCCAAACCCACTATATTTTATTTTGGGCTGCACCTTGTAGTCTTTTCTGTCTGATTATGGGGCAGTTTTGTCAGCAAGAAAAGCAATTTATGCCTGCAAAGCTGCATTTCATCATAGCAAAAAAATCCAGTGCAGCTTTTTGTGCTCATAAATGAGCAAGCCTAGCAACTCTTCCTAAAGCCACTTCTAATGTGGGTGTGTGCTCTATAGGCTTTACACATATTTCTGTCAACACACTTGAATCAAAACCTGAAAACACCCCTCCCCTTCTATGTCCCAGGTTTCTCTTGGCCAGAGACTGCCAGTTGTCTGGCACTTCAGTTTCACAGACAAACATCCAATAGATTAAGAGCAACAAACTCAGCCTTTGCTCAGCCTATGGAATTGCCATCATTTCAGGTTTTTAAGCACAGGTTAAACATTTGTCAGGTCGGGGTGTATTTAATCCTTCCTTGTCGTGGGGGGGGGAGGTGTGGACTAGATGACCTCTTGAGGTCCCTTCCAGCCCCACATTTTAGGATTCTGTGTAAGGAGTGGCACACAGCCAGCTCTCCACAGGCAAAAACTTGGAAAGGAATTGTGACTCATTGTTTCTAGGAGAAGCAATTAGTGCCACCACTTTCCAGGTGCACATTACTTTGCCCTCACACTGCACACCCTGCCAGCTCTGCTAGTCACAACATGGGGTGGGGAGGAGGAGGAGGACGGAACCAAAACTGCACCCCGTCCTTGCCCAATTGCTGTGGGGGAGAGTACCCAGCATGCATTGCCACCTCTTTGCCCACACCTCACCCACACTCCAGCCAAGAGACAGGGAGCAGCACTAGCATCAGCATGTGTGTGAACAGGACTACTACTGGCGCTGTTAGGATAGGCCACAACCTGCCCTGCATGTATGTTTCATCCTATGCAAGAACTGCAGATAGCCCTCCAGAGATAGTGCTTCACTGTCACACTACGTGTTCCAGCACCTCATTGCTATCTCAGATCTGAAAAACTAGGGAAGTTCAAGAGTCTTTTCAAATCTGCAGTCTAAAATTATTTGCCTCTTGCCTTGTGAACAATAGCAACAGAGGCAGACTGTGGCATTTTGCAGATTAATTCCCTGTGATTTATCGTCCATGTGCTGATTAAAACAACAAACCCACTTTAAGTCATGACAAAATAGGTCCTGTAAGGACTGGGAATTATACAGCTACTGGAATTAGCTCTAAATTAGTTTTGCTAGTGAACAGAAGACTCAGCATTCCATACAATGTATATAGTATTTCCACCATTTTATCAAAGTAGATTCTTAAATAATTTAAACTGTATCTGTCACAGTCAACACACCCTCCACATGAAATGAGTGGTATGGCAGGGGGACAATGACCAAAGCCCAAACACACAATAAATGGGAAGGGAGGAACAAAGGAAAAGGAAGAGTGGCAAACATCTCTTTACTGGTCGAACCCTGATATGTCTCTCAGACCTCTCAAAGTGATGAGAAATTTGAAAGCAACAAGATGAGTTAAAGCCCATGGAGAGGTAGCTGTGTCCTGCTGCTCTAGTCTCGAGCAGCAAAATGCCCCCTGAAGAGAACAGAACAATAAGACTGAATAAGACAACCCAGTTATAAGGGAGGCCCTCAAAATGGTCAGCTAGAGCACCCAGTCGTTGATATTGGAACCAAACGTCCCAGCTTTTAGAGACAAAAGGTTTCTATCTGGGCTATGTGGCTGACAGATTTGCAGACTTGTAAAAGTGAACTTTAATAGGCTTTTCTATAATCATTTTTAGATACATCACATAAATGGTGGTCAACTTTCTGAGAAAGATACTTTAAGTGATGAGGTGTGAGAAATGCCGTATTTTCAAAATCCAGCAAATCCTTCTTCAGACCTATCTCGTTCTGGAAAGTCCGCCTCCATGTTTCTAATGCCCACACTAAAGACAGTCTCCCAAAAAATTCATTCCAGATTTTAAACGAGAATCAGTGCATGCAGGGACAGGAGGCATTAAGATGTTTAGTTTGTTTCAGTTACACTCTTGGCAATACTAGATGGAGCAAATATTTGATCTTTTAAAAAAAGAACTTTATACTAATATATTAAATCCATCCAATAGCTTGGGGCAAAAATTTTAATATGCTCCATCCAGGCATCATCTACAGTAAAAGTGCAACTCTGTTTTCATAACCAGGCGGTAACACTTTCATCTGACCCTTTTACAGCAATCACTGTCAAGTTGTGTTCACACGGCGGCGTTTTCCTGCATAGTCAAATGTAAACCATCTGATCAGGGTTAGATAATATGAAGATACAGGCACTCGCAGCATCAGTATGCAGCAGAGGCTGCCCCTTTCCACACTGTCAATACGCAGCAGAGCTACAACTAGTCTAATAGTGTGAAATTTCCTGAAAAGTGCTCGAGTAGACAAGGCCAGTGAGAAGCACCACACATTCACAGAACCTGGCATCTCAGAAGACTGGGGCCTTGTTTGGACTAGGATACAAGGTGTGTTGTTAGCTAACACATACTAACACATTCTAGAAATCTGGTGTAGACCAGGCAGTGTGTACAACATTCTAAATTGGTCAAGCTTATTCTTAGGCTTCCTCACAGGCTTTAAACTTTAATCCTTACTGAGGTTGCAGGAACAAACCATCCCGATGTGTAGGAAGAAAAGTAAATATGGCAGGCAACCAGCTTGGCTTAACAGTGAAATCCTTGCTCGTCTTAAACACAAAAAAACAGCTTACAAGAAGTGGAAGATTGGACAAATAACCAGGGAGGAGTATAAAAGTATTGCTCAGGCATGCAGGAGTGAAATTAGGAAGGCCAAATCACACTTGGAGTTGCAGCTAGCCAGAGATGTTAGGAGTAACAAGAAGGGTTTCTTCAGGTATGTTAGCAACAAGAAGAAAGTCAAGGAAAGTGTGGGCCCCTTGCTGAATGAGGGAGGGAACCTAGTGACAGAGGATGTGGAGAAAGCTAGTGTACTCAATGCTTTTTTTGCCTCTGTCTTCACAGACAAGGTCAGCTCCCAGACAGCTGCACTCTGCAGCACGGTATGGGGAGGAGGTGACCAGCTCTCTGTGGAGAAAGTAGTAGTTCGGGACTATTTAGAGAAGCTGGACGAGCACAAGTCCATGGGGCCAGATGCACTGCATCCGAGGGTGCTAAAGGAGTTGGCCGATGAGATTGCAGAGCCATTGGCCAGTATCTTTGAAAAATCATGGCGATCGGGGGAGGTTCCGGATGACTGGAAAAAAGCTAATGTAGTGCCCATCTTTAAAAAAGGGAAGACGGAAGATCCAGGGAACTACAGGCCAGTCAGTCTCACCTCGGTCCCTGGAAAAATCATGGAACAGGTCCTCAAGGAATCAATCCTGAACCACTTAAAGGAGGGGAAAGTGATCAGGAACAGTCAGCATGGATTCACCAAGGGCAAGTCATGCCTGACTAACCTAATTTCCTTCTATGATGAGATAACCGACTCTGTGGATGAGGGGAAAGCAGTGGATGTGCTATTTCTGGACTTTAGCAAAGCTTTTGATACAGTCTCCCACAGTATTCTTGCCAGCAAGTTAAAGAAGTATGGGCTGGATGAATGGATGGTAAGGTGGATAGAAAACTCGCTAGATGGTCGGGCTCAACGAGTAGTGATCAATGGCTCCATGTCTAGCTGGCAGCCGGTATCAAGTGGAGTGCCCCAAGGGTCGGTGCTGGGGCCAGTTTTGTTCAATATCTTCATTAACGATCTGGAGGATGGTGTGGACTGCACCCTTAGCAAGTTTGCAGATGACACTAAACTGGGAGGAGTGGTTGATATGCTGGAGGGTAGGGATAGGATACAGAGGGACCTAGACAAATTAGAGGATTGGGCCAAAAGAAACCTGATGAGGTTCAACAAGGACAAGTGCAGAGTCCTGAACTTAGGACGGAAGAATCCCATGCACTGCTACAGACTAGGGACTGAATGGCTAGGCAGCAGTTCTGCAGGAAAGGACCTAGAGGTTACAGTGGACGAGAAGCTGAATATGAGTCAACAGTGTGCCCTTGTTGCCAAGAAGGCTAATGGCATTTTGGGTTGTATAAGTAGGGGCATTTCCAGCAGATCGAGGGATGTGATCATTCCCCTCTATTCAGCACTGGTGAGGCCTCATTTGGAGTACTGTGTCCAGTTTTGGGCCCCACACTACAAGACGGATGTGGATAAATTGGAGAGAGTCCAGCGGAGGGCAACAAAAATGATTAGGGGGCTGGAACACATGACTTATGAGGAGAGGCTGAGGGAACTGAGATTGTTTAGCCTGCAGAAGAGAAGAATGAGGGGGGGATTTGATAGCTGCTTTCAACTACCTGAAAGGGGGTTCCAAAGAGGATGGATCTAGACTGTTCTCAGTGGTAGAAGACGACAGAACAAGGAGTAATGGTCTCAAGTTGCAGAGGGGGAGATTTAGGTTGGACATTAGGAAAAACTTTTTCACTAGTAGGGTGGTGAAGAACTGGAATGGGTTACCTAGGGAGGTGGTGGAATCTCCTTCCTTAGAGGTTTTTAAGGTCAGGCTTGACAAAGCCCTGGCTGGGATGATTTAGTTGGGTTTGGTTCTGCTTTGAGCAGGGGGTTGGACTAGATGACCTCCTGAGGTCCCTTCCAACCCTGAGATTCTATCTATGATTCTAGTACGCTGTAACTGACCTCCAGAAACTTCCCATAATGCTTTTGAGTAAAGATTACTCTCTTTGTTTTGTTGTGATGCCTCTCTTTATTTTGTTGTCAACTCCGGGCTCCCGGAGCTGCTTATCTAAAAAAACAAACACAGCTACTGTTTGCTGTGACGGAGCAGAGGCAGGCGGGGGGGCTCCCTTTGGAACGCCCACAGCTAGTGTTTGCTTGAGGAGAGAAGCAGCGCGGCAGGCAGGAAGGAGGAGAGGGTCTGTTTCAGGGAGTGGCTGCTTATCTGGTCTGTGAGGAAAAAAACAAACAGCTGTTGTTTGCTTTCAGTGAGTGAGAGAGGGGTGGAGGAGGGGGTCGGAACTTGCAAGGCAGGGAGCTGACATAGTGTCGGCTCCAAAAATCCCCCCTCTCTCTCTCTGCCACACTCCCTGTCACACTCCACCCCACTCCCCCCTTTTGAAAAGCACATTGCAGCCACTTGAACGCTAGGATAGCTGCCCATAATGCACCGCTCCCAATGCTGCTAAACATGCTGCAAATGTGACAGTGCGCTGGTAGCTGTCAGTGTGGCCAAACTGCAGCGCTTTCCCTACTCAGCTCTATGAAGAAAGGTTTTAACTCCCAGCGATGTACAGCTGCAAGTGAAGCCATACCCTGAGCCCCTATTAAAAATACTGCGTAGTTGGATTCTTTTTATTTACCTTCTTATCTTTAAGGATTTAGGGTTCACACAGGGAGGGGTGGCACACACAGTCCCATACACCTTTATCACACTGGGGGGGTAACCGACCAACCCCATCCTCCCTGCCCAGTGCTGTGTGCTGTCCATGCCTCACCGGAGCCCCAGGATGGACCTGCCTCTCCTGGTACCTGATCTTCCTGAGGCAACAGCGGGGGGGGGGGGGGGGATAGAGGAGAATGGGACAGGACATGCAGGGTCACATGCCCCGCCCCTTCCCAGATTTTTCCAGGGTTCACACCAGAAGATGGCCAGCAGCAGCCTTTCGGCACTGTGCAGGAGGGAAGGGATGGGAGTTGCTTCCAGCCACAGGGGATGTGGGGGAGGGAGGGATGACCTGGCCCATAACTTTGCAAAGCTCATCTCTTCCCCCATACCGCCTCCCTCCGCCCCCGTGGCTGGAAGAAGCTTGTCCCTTCCTGCCTGCACATTGTCAAAAGGCAGCTAACTGACATAACCCAGCCACCTCCTGTCCCCTGGCTACAGCGTGGGCAGGAAGGGATTAAGCCATAAGGATGCATTGTGAACCCCACCAGAGAGGTGGCTCAGCAGGGGAGGGTGCCTAGGGGGCAGAGCAGCCCCGCACTCACTGGGGGCAGGACCTAGAGCAGAGGGTTGGGGGGGGGGGTGAAGAGGGTGCTAAGCCCCTGCCCAGGGGGCTGCTGTGGAGCCTGCAGGGTCAGGGCATGGACAGGCTGGAAATCGCTCTCTCTCACCCCCCACCCTGCCACTCCAGAGCTTAGCTGAGGGGCGGAGAGGCTGCCCTGTGCCAGCACTTTCCCAGGGCACAGGCCCAGCCAGAGGCAGTGGGGGGAAGGAAGGAGCCTGCCAGCCAGGCTGCTGGTGAGCTGAGCACCCCGACCAGGGGCTGGTTCTCTGCACAGCACTGGGAGCGGGACACACCTCACTGGGGGGGATATGGAGGAGCAGTGGGGCTGGGGAAGTGGGGCAAAGTGGCAAAACAGGGAGAAGACAGTGAGAGGGGGAGCACAGAAAGGCCGATGGGTGGGCAGCAGAGGTGACATGTAACCAGCTGCCACTTGGCACGTGCCCACACTCACCAGCCACTGCAGCTCACAGCCAGCGCCAGCCGGAAATGGGACAGTGGGCGGGGTCCTGCTGGCCAAAAACTGGCAGGCAGTGTGTCTGTGCTGATGGACCAGCAGGGGGAGCAGCCACCCTCACACACTTCAGCTTGGCCCCGCCACCAGCCTTGTACTTCCACCCCCATCGTCAGCCACTGGACCCCTCTCACTCACCGCTAGTGGGCGGGTGGCTGGCAAGCAGGGATCCAGCCACCAGCAGGACCTGCCATCACGGATTGGGAGGGGGGGGGAGGGGCAGGGGGGGAAAAGCAGGCAAATTGTCCCGTATCTTCTAAGAAAAATTCGGGACACCTGCAGGAGTGCTTAAATATGGGACTGTCCCTTAGGGTGATCAGATGTCCAGTTTCTTAAGATTCTTAACATCTGTTAATGACAGCTGTGCCCTAGGCTGACCATAACTGGCTAACACAGTTTTAAACAGCACTTAATTAAAATGTTCTAGTTAACACAATTAAAAACAAAAAACCCACTTTTCCCTGGTCTGAACAAGGCCTAATTGCCATGGAACTGAAAGTCCCTTTAAAAAAAAAAATCCCAGAGTCAAATCAAAGACATGTCAGTTTCCAACCACCTGCCTCCCTTCTAATCAAAGAAATCAAACCAGCTGTTTTCTAGCATTTGCTTTGTGTCAGCAACTTCCAAGCACAGATGACCTGTAAAGCCCTGGATAATGAAAATCTTTGCAAGATGATGCTTGTTAATATTCGCTGCTTTTGAGAAGCTGAAAAAACACCTTGTCCTGATTCACACATTTTCACCACCTCTAAAGAAAAGCTTTAAAACTGGGATGCCAGCCACAACTACAACATCTGATCTTACAGCTCCTTAGCTACAAATGCTCTCTTTTCCAACATACAAACAGTAAATGTCCAAAAGCACCAGGTTCAACAAAACAGTTTTATGCTATAAATTGCCCAAATCTTCCTTTTTTTTTATATTTGATGTGGCTGAAAGTTCTCTGAGGGGTGGGGGGGGAAGCTCTACCTAAACTATATGGCCATAGGAGAGAAAGAAAAAAAAAAAACACATGTAAAGACTTTAAAACAAGCTTGGGAAAAGATAATTCTCAGGTTAAATGGAACCCCACATCTCTACTGGGCACAGCTTCAGTGGAATTTCACCCAATTTACACAGCAGAGAATCTGGCCCTAAATTTGCAAGCTATGCTGCAAAATTCAGATTTGGATCCAAGATCTGAATCTAAGGTTTGGGCCCATCTGTAGTTTTCAATTAAATGACAATGGAGATTCATAGTTCATGCATGTGCTAATTACAAGGAACAGGATTTTGTTGCTTGCTTTACTTTTCCACCTGATCATTAGACAATAGACCCATTTAGGATGTTCTAAGCAGAACCACTCAGTCAAGAATTAAGATTATTTTTGTGCATAAACACCATATTTGCAGTTATGTGAATGAACCAGTGTTCAAAATTACAACAGGTGTCTGTCTCCTTTGTCAAAAATTTGCTTTTTACTTGAGAAACTTAAGAGAACAGATTGATTGCCTTAGGACATGAAACTGCATCATGCAAATAGATACTCACACTATCAGTGCATGCTGCACTGCCAGATTTTCTTTGGCACATACAAAACCTGCATTAATAGCCTACTCCAGCTCACCTTATTAATGCAAATTGGAAAGTTTTAATCGGACTAAGGTGAAGAGGTCTGGACCCTGCTTTTTAACTTTATGAACACAGAGTTACAAGGTAAAGGTAGTCAATTAACTGCCTTAGGTCTATCCCACTGATGTGTCTGTATAAGGCCGGCTCAGGCAGGCACACACCCACAACAAACCCACATAACACATTTTGATCTCCAGTCATTCTTTCATCTGGTTCTGCTCCTACTTCAAGTTCTTGATTTTATTTCCCTTTCAATGTCATCTTTCTCTAGCACCATCTAATAGTGTGCATGCCTGGTGCTCACCAGGAGTCAGAGAGACTCATAAGCAGATGAAGGCTGCCACAGTATTATTTCCCATCCCTCAATACCAAAGCAAAAGTAAAAATATGGACATACTTTGAGCCTGCTGTAGTAACATGAGGCCCTGAAACATAAACTCGTGTCAGAGGCCCAGTCTGAGGCCTGAAGCCTGAACCAAAGTACTTCCAGGCATTGCTAAGTAAAAGCTGGGCTGTAAGCCAGAGGCAGGCCCCACTCACAGAAGTTTGCAAGAAGAGGGCTGCTAGAAGCAGGTGCGTCCACACATAAGTGCTAATAAGAGGAACTTGTGCCAAGATGGCATCAGAACACTCCACAGAGATAACGAGGAACAGGCAGGTGCATCTTAAAGACAGGGTCAAAAGGACAACATGATGGATAGATCTGTTTGAACCAACATGATCAAAGAGGGAGATAACACCCAATGAGGGGCTGTACCTCAATACATCAGTAGGGATGAGTAATTTGTCCTGTAACTGTATAAAAGTAGGTCCCAGAGTGCCCATCTTTGTCCAGCCTAGGGGGCAGTGGAGTGTCCCGCCACTGACTGAGCTGTGTCCATTGCCAGGGGGCACATATTCGTAGTATGTCCTGTAGAGTCTATAGGAAACTATTTCTGTGCTTTGTTTGACAATAAACCTGGCTAAGGTTCCTTCGTACCTTACTAGAGTCTGTGGTCTTTAGGGGTTCTCTCAGGGTTTGCTGTGTCACCTATCTGCGCAGAACTGGGGCAGCACACAGAGGGAACATGCACGCAGCTGACTGTTATCATCGAACAAGAGCAGAACACCACACTGGTAGCCACTGACAACGCTTGCCTCTAGATATCACTTGGTGTTTGGCACAGGCAGGCAAAAGGTGACTGGGGTCAGCATGGGTATGCACAGGCAAGCAGGGAGGTTTGATTACAGGGCCCTACATGGCTTGCAAGTCCTTATCTGAAGTAAGAATCCAGAAACAGCCATGCTCACTGACTTCCCTTGGCTATGATTTGATATGCCCAGTTAATGCCAACAACTAGAGGTCTGAATTATCTGCCCCATATAAAGCACCATTTTTAACAATCACAGTTATTGCCAATGCTTTTTACATTAGATGTGTCTATACCTAATACCACCCCTTTGGTAATAACTGGTTTGCTTGCTCCCCTCCAGGTTTGCTTTCATCAAGTCATTGTGTCAATCTTACCTTTGGAGATCAGTGATCACTCACAGTTAAAACAGTTACCTCTTCAAGTGTAACTTGGCATGTACACCCATTATCTCACCCCCCAAATATTCTACTGTTGGACCCAGGCCCTTTTATAAAGGTACATTAGATGTATTTGGTTAGCAGGAGCATCAGCTGTGCTTCCGAAACAAGGCACTGTTGAAAATGGAAACATCCACCATCTAAGAACAATCACTGTGTATCAAAAGCAAATTCATTTTACCTGAATACATAGTTTATATATTGTTGGTCTAAATCACTAGGGAGAAAAAAGAAAAGAAAAAAAAAAAAGAGCTCTGTCAGTAAACCAGTCTAATGGCAGCTCTTTCTAGCTAGCAGTGATTTGAAATATCAATATATTAATTAAAAACATTTAAATGGTTGTAACAATATTTCAAGTTTATTTTTCCTTAGTAAGGACGACTGAACAACTCCCATTAACTTCTATAGAAGTTTTGTCTGACTAAGCATTGGGGCCTTAAGGTATGTCTACGTTGCAGTGTAAGCCCAGGGTTCGAACTCAGGCACAAGATTAACCAGCCTTCCACCTACACACAACTCACACTAACCCAGGGCTTGGACTCAGGGTCCCAGGACTGCAGGGGGGTGAAAGGTCTGAGCCTGAGTCAAGCCGGGACCCAGCTTTATTGCTTTGCAGTGTAGCTGCAGCCCCACTGGACTCGTACTCTGGGAATCCACCAAAAGAATTCCACTATCTCATGGGCTGACTTTCTTTGTCCTCGGGAAAGGCAAGTTTAGTGGACAGTCAAATTTTCCCACAATGCACCATGAACAAAGGTCTGGAGTAGCCACCTTTTGGGAGGGCACTAGAAAGTCTGGGACAGGAGTCGGCAACCTTTCAGAAGTGGTGTGCCGAGTCTTCATTTATTCACTCTAATTTAAGGTTTCGCGTGCCAGTAATACATTTTAATGTTTTTAGAAGGTCTCTTTCAATAAATATATAATATAACTAAATATTGTTGTATATAAAGTAAATAAAGGTTTTTAAAATATTTAAGAAGCTTCATTTAAAATTAAATTAAAATGCAGAGCCCCCCGGACCAGTAGCCAGGATCCGGGTAGTGTGAGTGCCACTGAAAACCATAGGTTGCCTACCCCTGCCCTACGTTAACAAACCCAGGGTCTGCTAACTTGAGTTCTGCTAACCTGAGCTTACACTGCAATGTAGACGTACCCTTCGTCTTTAAACACATATGGCAACCAGTCTGGAAAATAAATTTCAGTCTAACCATATTATAATACAGTTTATATGTACATATCCTGCAGCCACAGGCACCCATATCCATATATGCTACTGCAGAGTAATGACAGGACAAATATCCAGGTCCTTTGAAATCAAGTCGGGTTACTCACATGAATAAAGTTACGCAAGTGCTAAAGTGCTCATAGGATTGGGGTACAATTTTCAGAAGTGCTTAAATAATTAAGGCACCTAAATCTCATTGAAAGCCCATGAGTTTCTGGTACCTGTCACTTAGGTGCTTTTGAAAATTTTGTCCTGCATCTGTTATAGTGGAGAGAGAGGGGAAAAAAAAATAAGTGCAGACTCTGCAGCACTCAAGCTTAACACAAGCCAACGTTTTTAAAATACCTGTGCCAGGAATCAAGAAGTATGTTTTTCTGAATTGGGCCATGATTCATTAATAATGTACTGTTGAAAGTGAATTCAAGCATGAGTTAGCAGTGTTCATCTTAGTGCTGTATACAATACACTTAGGTGTAACATAAGGGTGACAGTCAACGCTTTTCATTTTATCAGAAAAGTTACTATTGGTCAGTTGGTAGCCATCAAAGAAAGCTAATGTATCAAGGGTCACCTCACTTATCTCAATAAAGCAGACTAGAGAGGCCTATAGTTTACTTGTCATCTAAATAAATGTCTACCTTCTGTGATGGCCATGCCTTTCCTTTAAAAAAGAAAATATTTTTTTTTAAAAAAAGTTACCTTAAGGAACTAGTTTTCCACAACTTGTGAATGACTTTGTAAACCCCTGTAATTGAAATGACATGTGTAACTGGTCTAATATACGATCATTCTGGTTAACATGCTGTATTCATTTGATACTGGTACATGCAGATATTTGTACTTTGTACCAGCAAGGCACAAAGGATGCACACAATTGCTAACAAAAATTACCTAAAATAACTGTTCTTGAGGGCACATCTACACTGCAATAAAAGACCCATGGCACAGCTCCTGCTGGCACAGATCAGCTGACTCAGGCTTGTGGGGTTTGGGCTGCAGGGCTGTAATACTGTAATGTAGACTTCTTGTCTCGGGCTAGAGCCCTGGCTCTGAGCCCCCACAAGGGGGTGGGTCTCAGAGCCCAGGCTCCAGCCTGAGCCCAGATATCTATACTGCAATTTTAAGCCCCACATCCTAAGCCCCAGGAGCCTGAGTCAGCTGATCCAGGTGCTGCGATTCAGTGCCACAGGTTTTTCATTGCAGCATAGACATACCCTAATAGTTCCTTAGTGTGCTTTGATCTATTCCTGTTTCAAAGCAAGTTAGATCAAAAATCACTAGAAAACAGTGCATGCCTGCAGGGTCCATGTGGACACTTAGTGTGCAGCAGACAACTGTGGAACAGGTTGTCACAGGATGCAGCCCTCATTATCGGACTGGCACCTCCTCCAGGTCATGCTGGGGATTAGCTCAAGGCCAACCCATCCAGGGTCTGCACATCAGCACTCTGTCTTTGCTCCTGCCTATGGCTCCTCTCACAGCATCCTCTTCTCAACTCAGCCTTCCAGTAGGTTGTCATTTGTATTTCCCCCTTTCAGGAGCTGGGGGGAAGGGGTATCTATGTCCAACAGTCCAGCCACCTCCCAGTGGCAAGTGGGGGGACCAGGGCCTGCCCACTACTCCAAGCCCCAACCCAGAGACCCTGTAAATAGCAGCCTCCTGCTGTTCTACTGTTAATGCTGCTCTGTTTCCCTGGGCCGCTTCCCCATGGCCCTAGCATCTTCTTCACCCTCACCTCAAGGCACTCAGCAGCTCAGTCCCAGGAGCCAGCCACTGCTCTGGCCAAGGTGCTTACAATTCTCTCAGCATTCTAGGGATGCAGTCCTCACTCCCTGGGCTCCCAGCAGCAACTGACTCTGCTCTGCCCTGTGGCTCTTTTTATACGGGACCACTGGTCTATGACTGGCTGTTCCTTGCAGCCTCTCTCCTATTGGCTACTTCTTGTGCAGCCTCCCTAGGGCAGTATTAACCCCTTCTCTGCCAGTGTGGGGTGGATGCCCCATCACACAGATTAATACCATAGCTTGTCCCAGACTAGAATAGAGTCTCTAGGCACTATAGAAACATAAAGTAAGAGAAAATCCCTGCACCAAAAAGTTTATAACCTTAATAGACCAGGTGGAAAGGAAGTACCATTAGCCCCATTTTACAGATGGGGAATTGACACACAGACAGACCAAGGCCCAGATCTTCAGAAGTATTTAGGCACCAAACAGGAGGATCTAGGTTTGAGGGACTTGCCCAAGGGCATACAGCAAGTGTATTGCAGAGCCAAGAATTAGCTCAGGTTTTCTGAGACCTGGTCCAATGCTTTAGCCACAAGACTACCCTTCTAGGGGTGGTGATTTTAAAGGTATAGCTGAATCGGAGACTGGTTAATCCTGTGTTTTTAAATTTTGTCCTTTTAAAATGTGTATATGTTTTATTGAGTTGTGTCACTTTAAAATTAGAATTTTTTTTATATTTATTTTTTGTAAATAATGACCTATGGCTAAGGCCCTATATATTAATAAATGCATTATTATTTAATTATTTCTACTTTCCTGATCTGCAGATTCCATGGTAGCTTAAGCAGTCAAGCCTGGAGAAAGAGTGTGTCACTGACATCAGATTTACTATGCCAAAGCCAATAATCCCCAAAATTATATGCATTACAGAAAAATATCCAAATGCCCATAGAAAAGAAAACCACAGTTTAAATTAAAAAATGCAAGAGGATTGTATACTCATATATAAATATAACCCAAAATTTTACCACCCTTCCTCCAGGAGTATGTTCTGCACAGATTTTCAGTATTTTAAAATACTATCTGTTAACGGACTTTTTAAATGAAATCAGTGTGTGTAAGTAAAGCTCAGACCACAAGCTATTAGTAAATGTTTTCCAAGGAAGAGCTATTCGTGAGCACAGCATCAAAACCCTGCAAAACAACCACTGTTTGTTAAAATTATATGTGAATTTTCTGATCCAGAGTTACCATTGACTGCCGTGCCTACTTTCTTCTATTGTTGTTTTCAATTAAAAAAAGCTATAAAGGCAGTGGGGGTGGGGAGGGAGCTTTCCTATTTTCTGCTGTGAAAGGCAGTATAACAATAAACCCTCTCTTACCTTTCATCAAAGTATTTCTTCTTCTTTCTATCATCAGTTTAAAATTTCCCTATTTTCACAAGAAGGCCATAATTTGCCTGCTTAATGGGTTTTCTCTATTTTCTCAGACAAGTTTTTCAAAACTTACCAACACAGATCAAGTGAATTAGAGCCCAGAAATAGCCATCTGGATCAAACTGCAACAGAGAACATCTAAATAAATATATGCACATGCATGTAAATAAGTCCACAAATACTTCTTTTGTATGTGGTTTCACAAATTAAAAGCAATGGGAACTGCACTATAAACAACACATTAAGAGCAATTAAAGATTTCTCAAAGACTCTTTTAGAGCCCAGAGGATCATCCTACCTCAGTGTATCTGGACTTTATATTCCATGGACCAGCTCATCAGCTGGTAAAAATCAGTATAGCTTAATTGGCTTCCATGCATTGATTTAAATAACCTGAGAATCCAACAACCCCCCTAATCTCCACACTCTGCTGTCAAACCCTGGCATTGCAGCTACTCTTCTTCAAGCAGAGAAGAGACATGACTCCCTCAGAAACCTGTCACAACTAATTCTCCTAAATTAGCACAGCAGATGGGGGACTGCTGCAGAGTACTGCAATATGTTTCTTCCCACAGTAGCCAGTCATTCCGTCTCTCCAAGGGTACCTCTACACAGCTAAAAAGACCTGTAGTAACATGTCTCAGAGCCAGGGTCAACTGACTCAGGCTTGCTGGGCTTGGGCTGCAGGGCTAAAAATAGCAGTGTAGATGTTTGGACTCAGGCTGGAGCCTGGGCTCTGAGACCCTTTCTCCTTTTTGGGTTTCAGAGCCCCAGCTCCAGCCCGAGCCCAAATATCTACACTGCTATTTTTTTAGCCCAGCAGCCTGAGACCTGCAAGCCCGAGTCAATTGACTCAGGCTCTGAGACTCACTGCTGCGGGGGTATTTTTGCTGTGTACAAGTACCCTAGGATTCTCAGCCTCTGCAGGCTTGTAACAGGAGAGACCATATGACTGGATCAAACAAAGATTGCAGCGCAGATCACTAGGCCTGCCCCAGATGTGTACCTTCTGTTACAGTATCCACTCTTTCATGACACATGCACACATACCATAAATACAAAAAAACTTCACTGTCAGGAAAAAATTACTTAACTCCTACTACTTAGTTTGTGAGCTTCAGGGAGCAGGGCCCCATCTTTTTGTTATGTTTGTGCAGTACCTGAATAATGGGTTCCTGGTCTATGACTGTCTATCATAGACAGATGCTCTCCGTGCTTCTATGGCATCTTTGTATCTCACAGTCTATAATTTATCCTTACAACATGAGTGCTATTATCCCCATTTTACAGACAGGAAACTGAGGTACAGAGAAGCAAAGTGACTTGCCCAAGATCACCTAGGAAGTCTGTGGCAGAGCAAGAAATTAAACCTGGGTTTCCTGAATCCCAGGCTAACACCTTAACCACTGGAACATCCTTCCTCAAGACTGAGTCTCTTAAAAGCTACCGTAATACAAATAAACAAAATAATAATGCTCATATACTATGTTGTTATTAGGGCTGTCAAGCGATTGATTTTTTAAATTTCACGATTAATCGTGATTAATTTTTTTAATCATGATTAATCGCACAATTAAAAAAATTAATCACGATTAATCGTGAGATTAATCGCTCTGTTAAACAATAATAGAATACCATTTATTTAAATTTTTTTGATGTTTTCTACATTTTCAAATATATTGATTTCAATTACAACACAGAATACAAAGTGTACAGTGCTCACTTTATATTTATTTTTATTACAAGTGTTTGCACTATAAAAAGACAAAAGAAATAGTATTTTTCAATTCACCTAATACAAGTACTGTAATGCAATCTCTTTATCATGAAAGTTGAATTTGCAAATATAGAATTATGTACAAAAGTAGTGCATTCAAAAATAAAACAATGTAAAGTTTTAGAGCTTGCATGTCCACTCAGTCCTACTTCTTGTTTAGCCAATCGCTCAAACAAGTTTGTTTACATTTGCAGGAGATAATGCTGCCTGCTTCTTGTTTACAATGTCACCTGAAAGTGAGAACAGGCGTTCTCATGGCACTGTTGTAGCCGGTGTCACAAGATATTTATGTGTCAGATGCGCATGCTTCAACCACCATTCCAGGGGACATGCGTCCATGTTGATGATGGGTTCTGCTTGAAAACGATCCAAAGCAGTGTGGACCGACGCATGTTCATTTTCATTATCTGAGTCAGATGCCACAAGCAGAAGGTTGATTTTCTTTTTTGGTGGTTCGGGTTCTGTAGTTTCCGCATCAGAGTGTTGCTCTTTTAAGACTTCTGAAACCATGCTCCACACCTCGTCCCTCTCAGATTTTGGAAGGCACTTCAGATTCTTAAACCTTGGGTTGAGTGCTGTAGCTATCTTTACAAATCTTACATTGGTACCTTCTTTGCATTTTGTCAAATCTGAAGTGAACTTGTTCTTTAAACAAACGACATGTGCTGGGTCATCATCCGAGACTGCCGTAACATGAAATATATGGCAGAATGCAGGTAAAACTGAGCAGGGGACGTACTATTCTCCCCCAGGGAGTTCAGTCACAAATTTAATTAACACATTTTTTTTTAACAAGCGCCATCAGCACGGAAGCATGTCCTCTGGACTGGTGGCCAAAGCATGAAGGGGCATACGAATGTTTAGCATCTCTGACACGTAAATACCTTGCAATGCCAGCTACAAAAGCGCCATGCAAATGCCTGTTCTCACTTTCTGGTGACATTGTAAATAAGAAGAGGGCAGCATTATCTCCTGTAAATGTAAACAAACTTGTTTGTCTTAGCAATTGGCAGAACAAGAAGTAAGATTGAGTGGACTTGTAGCCTCTGAAGTTTTATATTTTTTGGTTTTGAGTGCAGTTATGTAATAAAAAAAAAATCTACATTTGTAAGTTGCACCTTCAGGACAAAGAGCCTGCACTACAGTACTTGTATGAAGTGAACTGAAAAATACTATTTCTTCTGTTTATCATTTTTACAGTGCAAATAATTGTAATCAAAATATACACTTTGATTTCAATTACAACACAGAATACAAAATATATATGAAAATGTAGAAAAACATCCAAAATATTTAATAAATTTCAATTGGTAGTCTCTTGTTTAACAGTGTGATTAAAACTGCAATGAATCATGATTATTCATTTTTTTGAGTTAATCGCGTAAGTTAATCGCATGAGTTAACCGCGATTAATCGACAGCCCTAGTTGTTATTAAACATAATAGGCCAAGGAGATGGTTTTATAACCCTTCACAAAACTGACTGTGAATTACCTTAGCACACACGCAAAAGCCATGCAAATATATTCCCCTGGCTTGGAAACAAGACTCCCAAATACCAAGGTCAAAGACAGCTGACAAAACAGAACCCACCTGCGTGTCAAACAAAGGAAGGCACCCTGCTGCGATCAGAAGGAATAGCACACTGTGTGAAAGAAAACAAAGACCTATAGTTCGTAATCCAATGCTGCACTCTCAGATCAGATTGGGAGTTTCCATTCAACCTCACACTGACATCCCTTCATTTTTACATAAATGATCACTTTTTCCACCAACAGGAAGGTATTTAACCTATTCTCCTTTGTATTTAACAACAAAAAAAGAATTTAATCAGCAGAAAAGAATACCCATGCAAAATGTACATGAGTTAATGCTGTGGACAAGCTTTGTACTTGAGAGTATTAATCGTATTGTGCCAGATTCTCCCTTATCATCCAGCCCCTTTGTTCCACTCTGGCAGCACAAATGGGGGGTCAGGTTATGGCAATAAATGGCCAGCAAAGAGTTCCACTTGTTGAGGGGAGTTCCCTGCTGTCATAAACCCAGCAGAGGTGGCACCTGCACCAGCCACTCCTCCCCCATGTCCTAGCGTAGGGAGCACACTGGGGCCACGGTGGACTGAGGGTGCAAAGGAGAGACGCTCTAATATACCAATCCTCCACTGGTGTAAGGACCCTAAAGCTGCTCTTACTCACATGAGGGCTGAGTCAATTGCAGAACCAGGTAGCTATAACCTGCTCTTTGACAGCACCCTTCTCCCCTGCGCCAGGCAGAGCTCAGATGCAGGGCAAAATTAAGCCTGTTTACTTTAATTGTTGTAACCCTCATCCCTCCCCAAGTATCCCTTTTTGTCATCTGTTTGTCATCATTTCTTAAATTCACCTAATTCAGAATGTACGCATTTTGGGCCAAAGTTCGTGTCTATCTTTATTTCTGCAACACACCATGAAAAGTTAGGAACTCTGAATCAATAGTAACAATAATGAATAATTGTTTTGCAGTTAGTTTTCCAGGGTTGTGAGGTGTTTTTTGGTTGTTGGGGTTTGTTTGTTTTTAAAACGTGGCAAGGGAAAGCAAAACCAAGCAAGAAAAACTCAGGCATGCTTGATGGAGATAATCCAGTGATCAAAACCCATGTATAACAAGATCACTGGGGAAAAAACACCTGGATTGAAAAAAGTTCTAAAACATCAATGAACGTGTTGCTTCTAAGCAGCATAAATGTTAAACTAATCTTCTCTGATTAGGAGCAAGGGGGCAGCTTTACTCTCAAGCTCCAAAACAAAGTGGCTAATCCACACTCTAAGGCAGCGTTTTTCAAACTTCGGGTCACAAGCCAGTACTGGGTTGCAGCATGTCAGGCACTGGGTCACTCTGGTCAGCACTGCCAACCAGGATGTTAAAAGTCCCATTGGCAGTGCTGCCCAGCTAAGGCAGGCTAGTGGCTACCTATTTCGACACCACGCTGTTCCCCGGAAGCTGCCAGCAGTGGGTCTGGCTTCTAGGTGGGGAGCCACGGGGCTCCGCGCACGGCCCCCGCCCTGAGCACCACTCCGCACTCCCTTTGGCCAGGACCTGGCCAATGGGAGCTGGGGGGAGGGGGGGCAGTGCCTGTGGGCAAGAGTCGGCGTGAAGCCACTTGCACGCCTCCGCTTAAGAGTCAGACCTGCTGCTGGCCACTTCTGGGGTGCAACGCAGTTAGCGGGGCCAGGATAGGTGGAAAGCCTGCCTTAGCACCCCCGCTGTGCCACTGATTGGGAGCTGCCCGAGGTAAGTCTGAGCCCCAACAGCACGCCCAATCCCCTAACCCTGCCCTGAGCCCCCACAACCCGAAGCCCCTCCTGCACTCCAACCCCAGAGCCTGCACCCCCAGCCCAGAACCCTGAACCCCTCCCACACCCCAACCTCCTGCCCCAGCCGAGTCCCCTCCCACACCCTGAACCCCTCATTTCCAGCCCCACTCTGCAGCCCTCACCCCTGTGCCCCAGCCCTGAGCCCCTCCCACACACCAAACCCCTCATCCGCAGCTCCACTGGGTCGCAGGCATCAACAATTTTCTTCAACTGGGTCCCCAGAAAAAAAGTTTGAAAACCGCTGCTCTAGGGGTTCTGCGGGAGGGAAGGAGCACTTGGTCTTCTGAATGAATAGCTTTTCTATTTCTTATTCTCCCTCTCTCCTTTTCAGAGGTTAAACTTATAGGGACAACAAATAAAGGACCAGATTCTTCCACCAGCATGAGAAAGGGTGGCAGAATTGGGCCCTATAATTTTCAGAAAGGCGATTTTTGAGCTACTTTAAAGCTTCATTCTTTTGCTGTTTATGATTATCCTTTGGAAGCTTAAACTTGAAATATGTTTCCTTTCCAAAACATTTTTTGCCTCCATCCCGTGCCTGCAATGGTTTGTTAGTTATAATCATTGGCCTTCCAGCAATGCCATTTAAGTTATACAAAGGTGGGGGGGGGGGAGATGGGGAAATCTATTTATACAATTGTTTTTAGAAAATGAAAATATATAAAGATAATTTAATTACATAAATGTTGCAACGTGGGCCTACTTCTGCCCACAGTAATGTGTCTTAAGTCATACATTGTTTTGGTGTTCCATTACCTGAAGCAAACATAGAAACCAGAGCCAAAACCAGTGCAATTCACCCCATCTGAGTAGCTTAAAAAACTTACCTACAGATTTTTAGGAGAGAGGTCTGCTGTATAAAAAGAAAGAAAATGTGCTCAAAAGATTTAAAGTGACTGATCGCTGAAAAAGTGATCATTTTTTGCATTAAGATGGGAGATAGATTTCAAACATTTTCTCTGGTGACCCTAAATATTTGCTATTACATAACAAAAATTCAGAACTAATCATTTAATAAAATAAGTTCTACATATGGTGGAAAGGAGTCTCCCAACAAAGAGTTAAAGCCATTATAGATCATCCCAACCGGCAAATAAATTGGTTCAGAGGCTGACAAACAACAATAAACCAGCCATTGTGCTTGACTGGGACACTTACTTTGCAGTAGAATGAGGATTATAGATTGGCATAAACCAATCTCAGAACTGAATTTTCAGCATACTGGTCATCTTAACCTGAAACCAGATATGAATTTCATACCTGGCCTTTATCTTGGAGTGAGCCAAAAGCCTGGCTATTAATACACCCAGACTGTGGCGTGGCTGGATCAAATTATAGACATTTGTACAGCCTTTGAGCTTCAGTTTTTCAGCGGCACCCAGTGCTGGCTGTTAGTCTTTTATTCTACACACCACAGATGTAATTAATGGAAGATTCCTTTCAAACTAGAGGAGGCTTCATGTGGTATGAAGTGCTTGCCAGGGCCACTCTACACAGCAAATCACACTGATCTCTAATAAGCAGGATCTCGAATACATCTTAAGACTAGAGACAGATCCCACTCCTGTTAAAGGAAATGGGAATCTTTCTCCTGACTTAAATGGGAATTGCACTCTACAAGGGTACATCTACACTGCGTTTTAAAACACATGGCAACAAGTCTCAGAGCCTGCGTCTACAGGCATGGACTCGTAGTTATGGCCCTAAAAGCAGCTGTGTAGACATTGCGGTTCAGGCTGGGGCTCAGTCTCTGAAGCCCACCCTGCCTTCCTGGGCTTCAGAGCCCAAACTCCAGCCCAAACCCGAATGTCCACACAGCTGTTTTTAATTCTGTAGCGCAAACCCGATGAGCCCGAATCTGTAGATCTGGGTTCTGAGATTCGCAGCCATGGGTTTTAAAAAGCAGTGCAACCATACCCCATAGTATCTAAAAATATATGGTTTCCCCCCACAACCTTCATGTTCAGATGCGATCAATTCTAGCTTTGTATAGTTCACGAGACTCATATCATTTATCAAATCACTATACACACTGTACCTGCAAGATTTAAGGGGCCCAATTCTCCTGCCATTGAGGTTAAAGGATCAAGTTCTTATATCTGGCAAAAGGAGATGGGATTTTCATTTGCAAAAGGAACAAATCATCAGGATCAAACCAGTCTTAAAAAATACAGATCAAATTGTCAATATACATTCAAAGTATTTCCCTAGCCAAGAAAAAGGTCAATAGCTTGATATTTGCTGACAGGGACTGCTGTCTCTGAGACTCACTGCAGTGCAATCACTGCAGGCAGGAAAGCATGCAGGACTAATTTAGGTATTAAAAGAAATACAGCATCTTGTTATAGTGCAGTTACATTACAGGAACTGGCCTTTCATATATCGATTACCTCTTTCTGCACAAACTTCTGGAATCCACAGGTTATAACTTCTGCTGCATTGTGGACAGTAAGGAACACAGGAATTGGCTGCCACCGGAGGAGGAAAATGACATTCAGAATTAGCACCCTCTCTCTCTACAGTAAGCTGTTATTCATTTTCCTATATCTGTCTATTGATACAGAAACTTGGGTGTTACTTAAGACTAAGGCATTGTGGATGCCATGGTTTTACAGGTTTACCATCAGTTTCTCCCATGGAGAATTGCCATAAACTAGGGAAGTAGTATAGAATAAGGTACTCAAGCAGTACTGGAATTCCACCTTCAAGCCAAAAGGACCCAGAGAGGCCTCTTGCTGCTACTCCAATGAAAGTAATCAAGAAATAGACAACAATAATAGTGATTAATCTGACTCCAGGTGAAGTCAACTAGACTGCAGGTGCTCAGCACTTTTTTTAAAATCAGGTCTGAGGTGTCTCAGATTGACAGCCAAAAACTGAGGCAACCCAACATTAGAAAATGTTGATTTTAATTCTCATAATACTCATGTGAGAAAAGTAAAAATTAATATCCACAGATGGGGAAAACAGACTTGGAGAGATTAGTTCATGTTTGTAAAGTGCTTGAGATCCACTTGGATGATAAATAGTGTATGCATCAAACACATCTTAGATTTTATTTTGCAAAGAAGCCTCAAACCATTTTTCTGTGTTTTGTTCTTCTTTTTCAATAGCTGGACAAAATGTCCCTACTAAAATATTCCTAGCTATAATGACAATTCAGATGGAGCAATGAACACATTTACATGATTGCTTTAGACACCCTTAAATTAGCAAGAAAATGTAAAAAAAAGTGCATGTAGGCAGCAAATTGTCAGCTGCTCTTTCACTGATAATGAAAACCTAACAAGTACTGACCCCACAGCTGGACTTGGACTTCTGATGCCAAGTGAGAAAGTTAAAATGAGACCATCTAATATTAGCATCTTGAGCTAGACACAATAATAGGAAAATCTAGAAATAATGATATCCAAGGAAAGTTGACACCAGAATTTACATTATTCCTTTTGTGGAGCCAATTTACTACTTTTTTTGTATGCTATTGGCTCCTTCTAGAGTCAAAAGAAATGTGTTTTAGAGCCAACAATTGCTCCAATTTGACCAGCTCAGTTAACCTTCTCCATATGTTTATTATCTTTGATGTGAATTTTTTTTTTTAACTGTATGAGTGGCTTTAGTTCTCATGGACGGAAGGTTTACCGTCTGGGACCAGCCAGTGCAATTGGATTCTGTGTGGACTTCCCTACATAGTTCTGTCAATGCATCTCAGTCCAGACACAAGCAATCCTCTTCCAGTTCCAGACCTGTCCTGAGCAGAGAGATGGACAATGTGTTTTGTGACGTGCACAAATAATAATAGAGAGCCCAATACAGTAAACAATTATGTGTGTAAGTTATTCACTTATAGGTGTTGGAAGGATTGGGCCCTTGGCATGGCCCATGCAATTAATTAAATTTCTACTTATGAGGTAAACCACTGGATCCAAGAGCCAAACATACCGCTGATGCGAGCAGGCCCAGCTCCAGTGATCTGTTAAATTAATTTTCCTTACGTCTGTATTATATGCCTATAGTGGACATTGAAGCATGCATTCAGGAGTGAAATTCACTCAAATACATGAATCTACACACCAGTTAGGGTCCATGAACTAATAGGACTATTTTCATGAATAATTCTCATGTGCCGAAGTGTTTGCAGGATTGGCCCTTAAATCCTGACTTGTCCACATCACAAAACGAAGTACGACTGGTAGCTTCTGTTCAAGAGAGGTTAGGACATGGACTCCTAAGATCTATGCATGGACGGAAACCTCATTGTGTGGATCTCTGCCATCCTGCACAGAAGTGGGCTCAACCCTTCCTCTCCCCACAAAAGACATTCCCCTCTTTCCTGGATGTCCATGTATCCAGGCAGTAAGAAAGGAGTGGAAACTGGGTAAACCAAGGGAGGAGTGGGTGAACCAGGGATCTGACTGGCAGGGGCGGCTCTAGACATTTCGCTGCCCCAAGCACGGCGGCATGCTGCGGAGGGCGCTCTGCCGGTGGACGGTCCCGCGGCTCCGGTGGACCTCCCGCAGCTTCGTGCACGGAAGCCGTGGGACCAGCTGACCCTCCGCAGGCAGGCCGCCTTCGGCGGCCTGCCTGCCGCCCTCGCGGCGCCAACAGAGTGCCCTCCGTGGCTTGCCGCCCCAAGCATGCGCTTGGCGTGCTGGGGCCTGGAGCCGCCCCTGCTGACTGGGGAGGACTTATTCAGTACCTCCTCCATCCCTGTGGAGTGCAGGCAGAGAAGACAATACAGCCTGAAGCCTGAGGATGCATTATTGTTTCCTTTTAGCCCTTTCTAAAGGAACTGTGGTTAGTCACAGCCAGGAGAAGCCAAATGGATCTGCTCTAACGAAGAGCCAGAGAGGCCACCATTGTAGATGGCTGGGGTGAGATTCCATCTGCAGGCAAATGGCCCCAGTTTCCTGAAGATCCACTGTAACCCACAGGGAATGAGATTGGGCCCCACAGCCTTTTCCATGGCAGTGGGGGGCCCTGCCTTCACCCTCTCCACCCAACAAGATGAAGCTGAGGTGTATCATTGCAAGCAGATCCTTATGGAGATTTCCCTCCCCATCCCTCTTGTGGGTTTTAATGTGGGTGGGTATGATCTGGCTGTGGAGTCAAAGAGTGTTGTCTAGGTCTGGATTGGGATGCATTGACAAAACTCATAGGGAAGTTTGCACAGCATCTGATCACACAGACTGGACAATTCCTATAAAATACTGATATGGGTTTTTTAAAATAAAGTCACAGGATTTTCATTTTCAAAAATACTGAAGGCAATTTAAACAAATGATATTAAATATTACTTAGAGCATACTTGACTTCACCTAGATCTTCACTGGCCTATTATAGTTTAAATGACTTTATGAATCCATTCAATCCCTTAATCTCTTCCCAAATAGACAATTTGCAATTTATTTTTTCAAACCCCATAATGTGTCAAAAATATCCTATAAAAGGGACACAAGCCTTTTCCACTGATCTCATTATGTATCTCATTTGCAATAGAGGAAAACAATTTAAAAAACAGAGTTAGTAACTCCTCCAGCAACTTCTGTTTGCATAAGGCAGATTGGTGAGGCTCTATTCTGCAAGATGCTGAGCATTCCTGGGAGGTGCTGAGTCCTCTCTGCTATCACTGAAGTCAGTGGGAGTTCAGGGTGCGAGGTACATCTCAGTAATGCTCCACATCTTGCAGAATCAACACTCTAATCTCTAGTAGTGTTAGTAAAACAGCACTGAAATCCTTGCTTGTAGAACATTTTCTTTATCCATGAAGTATAGAGAATCTGGTTATTCATTTCCACTGGTGTGTTCCTTACCAGTCTAGCTAATGCCCTGGAACCTGCATAGATAATGCCCACAAAAAGCGCTGAAGCCGGGAGCCATGTCAGTACTTCAGAACTGTAAAAAAAATGAAAAATACCATTATTTACCACATCCTTTTACAAATGGCCATTAGCAGTAGTTGTTTATGCTGGCCAATGTAAAAGGGCTTTCTCAAGCAAAGCTGTACATATTTAATTCAGTGTTTTGCCCTCACATTCCCACCCCCGACTTACTTAGGAACTCTCCAGGACAGAAAAGAACAAGTTAACTCACCTAACCCCAAATTTCCCTTTTACTGAAGCAGCAGTTGTGCTCCCCAATATATATCTTCCCAGAATACCTGTTTAACTTCCATTAACAGCAATTGTTCGGATTGATTTTGACAGAAATCTGCTCAATAGAAGTTGGAAGATCTGACAGATGAAGGTATAAAATGGCCTGTATGATGCATATTATATATATATACACACACACACACACACACACACACACACACATATATACATACACAGGATGTACATGTTTATTCCTCAGCTAGGTCTGCAAATATATTTCTCACAGGGTCACTTAGCCCTGTGAGATTTGCCTCTTGAGTTTTCATAATGACATACCTTTGACTAAGCCAAACTTCTAGAGGCAGTTTAACAACTAATATGGGCAAATGAAGTCATTCCAGCTTGATCTAATTTTTCTTAGTCATGTTTTGTGCTGTGGGCTGAAGTTTCACCTTTATGAAGAGTCTTCACAATTTGTTTTCTTCTGCAAGTCTCAGAGGGTAGGGGAGGAAAAGCACCAAGCAAGTGCTTAACTTCAGTGAGAGTGATATCAAATCCTGAATAAGGGGGGAAAAGGGGAGCAACTAAGGGCTTGATTCAAAGTCAATTAAAGTAAATGAATTTTTCCATTGATTTCATCTGGCTTTGGATCAGGCCTAACAGATCATGAAGTAAGGCCGGAATATTTATTTTTAAAAAGTGTGGAATCCTAGTTCTTCCAAAGTCAATTGAATACTACAAAACAAGCCCCTGGTTTACATCATGTTCATGAATTGTGGACAAGCCCCAAAAAGTGCAGTCACATGATGCAAAAAGCAACATTAAAAACTCCATTGAAGAATGTGAAATTAAAATGAGCTGAAATGAGGATATATGTGCAAAGATTTATGCAACCACAATGAAAGAAAAAACATAAAATCATGTTTCATCTCCTTCTGCACATTTCTTTTCATATAGGCTTTTGAAGACACATGACTAAAAACCCAGGAGATCTAAAAGTCACAGACATAGAAATCCCCAGGCTTTCTTGTTTATTGGGTAGTTATGATCATTTTGATAGGAATAATGCACCTTTTAAGGCTATTGACTTCAACTGGAATTTTGCCTGGATCAGGATCTGAACCTACTGTAGTGCACTACCAATGAGTTCACATCAGATCCCTACCTAAAGCAAATGATGCCACTGGAATGGAGAACTCTGGAAAAATAAAACCCCGCAACTTGAGAACTGGATTCCCATTAGGAACATAAAAATAAAAAAATCCTGACCACCATGTGACGTTTCAGGAATTCCTGAAATGTTTATCTCTTCAGTGCAATCATATCAAATGCAGTGGAGAAGAATTTCAAAAAGAAGTTCCAATGATGTAACAGTATGTTGGGTATTTTTGACCAAGAAAAAGCCTCAAGTAACATTTCTTTGAATAGTCCAAGAGGGGAAACTGAAGAAGGCTGCCTGTAGTGTGACCCTAGGCCAAGAGAGGGCACATGAGAGGCAGCTGGCTGGGTTACACTGAGACCTGGTTTATGCTACAAGGTTAAACTGACATAAGCTACCTTGAGTCAACCTATCTGTGGAAGTGTCTTCACCTAAATTTGGCTCCTGCCGACATAAGTGCCTCTCTACACCAATTTAATAACACCAGTTCGCTGAGCGGCCTAAGGTCACATGGTCGGTGTATTTAGGTCAATGCAGTGTCAGTGTAGACACTGTGTTGCTTACGTTGACTGTTACTGGCTTTCAGGAGCTGTCCCACAATGCCACACGCTGACAATACAAATCGATACAAGTGCTCCTGGTGAGGACGCACACCACCAATACAACGAGCCAAGTGTGCAGCCCCCCACACAAGCGATTTAATAACTGCATGCCAACATAAGTTAGGTCAACATAAATCTGTAATGAAGACATGGCCCGAGTCACTTGTAGTAACGTGACTGACAGCAGAATGCAGCGACATGCATACAGGGAAGTAAACCGCTGTAACAAAGACAGGAAAGGAAAAGGCAGCTTCCCAGGCTGTTAGGATGTGATCAGAAGCTCACTGAAGTCAATAGAAAGACTCATTAACTTCAGTGGGTTTTGAATCAGATCCTTAGGGCTCTGCATTTCTCTTTGAGTGAATGCAATATGAATCATAGTCTCTTACTCAGGGAGTAACTATGGAGATATTATGCATAGCCCCTAAGGGTGGGAACATCTCCCACTCTCTACAGAGCCCTTCTTGCTGAGCCAAGTTCCATACAGAGTTACAAATCCAGCCTTTTTGCAGGTAGGAGAAGGGTGACTGTGGTGGCCTTGGGAGTTAGGGGATGATAAACTGGGGTGTCCAAAAAGCTAAAGAAAACTTGTTGTAAGCCACATGCCTTATATAGCTCAGTATCTGCTGCTTTTTAGCTTTTATAAAAGATATTTCTTGGGTTCAGGGTCAGAAGTACACGCAGGAGAAAGAGATATTCCAGTGCAAAGCTAATGGGGCTACATTTTTCAAAAGCACCCTTTAAGTTTGGGTGCCTTACTTGATGCACCTGATTTTTCAGAGGTGTTGAACACAGCTCCCAGAAGCATCACTTGGTGATGTGGACACTTGGCACCTCTAAAAACCATGTTTAGCTATCTAAAGATGGGCTCTCAAAAATTAAAGCCACCCAGAACTAAAGAGCATTTCTGAAAATTTGGACTTAAATGTCTTGCATGAATTGCAGTACCTAGCTAAGAGTACAGCAAAATATGAGACTTCATACAAAGACTGGAATATAATTACAGTGCTTTGCAGAATGAGTCTAAAGCACTGACTATGCCTAGTTATTTAATTTAGTCATTAACTAATAGTTAGAGAATGCCTACTCCATAAAACTATGGAGAAATTCTCTCAACTGTTCATCTCTCAAGGGTTGTTAGTCTCATTTAATTCCCTGTATCAGACTGACATCTAGTGGATGTAAGGCTTTGTTTCCAAAACACACAAAAAAGCTGGTCAAAATTTTTCCATCAAATCTTTTCTTTGATAGAAAATGGCTTTTCAACAAAATCCAAAGTTTTCATCTAAAATGTTCTTCAACATTTTTCAAGGTTTTCACTGAAAGAAATAAACATTAGAAACAAAAAAATATTCGGTTTAGTTCTGGGTATGGCTTTAAATTTTTCAACAACCCATAAAAACCTCAAAGAAAAAATTTGACAAACAATTTTGATTTTGGTTTCATCCAAAAAACAATCATTTCCAAATGAGGCCTACTTAAAAAAAATTGACAGGATGTAACTTATGCCTGCATCTCTTCTGTATTTCCAGGAAATATTAAGGGTAAAGAAAAATAATGCATATAGTAGGGGTCGGCAACCTTTCAGAAGCGGTGTGCCGAGTCTTCATTTATTCACTCTAATTTAAGGTTTCGCGGGCCAGTAATACATTTTAATGGTTTTTAGAAAGTCTTTCTATACGTCTATAATATATAACTAAACTATTGTTGTATGTAAAGTAAATAAGGTTTTTAAAATGTTTAAGAAGCTTAATTTAAAATTAAATTAAAATGCAGAGGCCCCCCAGAGCAGTGGCCAGGACCCGGGCAGTGTGAGTGCCACTGAAAATCAGCTCACGTGCCGCCATTGGCACAAGTGCCATAGGTTGCCTACCCCTGGCATATAGAATAAAAGTTTGTTAATAACTGTAGTTACCAACTACCACCAACAGAACAAGGCTGTTCTCCGAAGGCCCTGATCCTGTCAATGAGCGTTTTGGCCCAAAATATTTCCACTCTATCCAAATTGTTTATAAAAAACATATCGGGACGCAGGGCCGGTGCAAGGATATTTTGCGCCCTAGGCGAAACTTCCACCTTGCGCTCCCTCTCTCCCCCCAGCATCACTTATTAAAAACTTTCAAAAATGAATACTGCATAATGTGGCATTGTTTATTAGAATTAATATACGTCCAGCTTGAAAATTTATTAATTGAATTATTTAGTCTACATATTTAATGAAAATAAATGAATAACCTGACAGTGCTGACATTGTTATCGTTTTCACTTTGCACAACATAACATGGATCTTAAAATAAATCACATACATTATACACAACACACTGTCACAGAGTAACACCTCATAATTTAGAATTTATTTCTCCACAGGGAAGGGAAGCAGACTGGGTTTGGTCAGTGAGGGTTCGGGTTTGGCTGGGGCAGGGAAAGGAAGCAGACCGGATTCAGTCAGTGACGGTTCGAGGTTTGGCCTGGAGGAGAAGGAAGCAGACTGGGTTCGGGTCAGTGGGGGATTGGGTTTGTCTGGGGAGCGGAAGGGAAGCAGACCAGATTGAGTCAGTGGGGTATCGGGTTAGTGGGGAAGGGAAGCTGATCGAGTCAGTGGGCTATCGGGTTAGTGGGGAAGGGAAGCAGACCAGGTTCAGTCAGTGGGCGTTCGGGTTTGGCTGGGGAGTGCAAGGGGAGCAGTCTGCAGCCGGGGTTCGGTCACTGGGAGGATCGGGTTTGGCTGGGAAGGGCAAGGGAAGCGGACTGGGTTTGGGTGTGGAGGGGGGCAGCGGGAGGGGTAGGATTCAAAGAGCCGCAAGATGAAATAGGCACTATCCTCTCCAGTCCCTGGCATGCAGCAGCAGCGGGCCAAGTGCACTTGCAACAGGGCAATGGGAGCATGTGGCCTGCTTTGCCTTCACGAGTCCGTCCTGCACCCGGGCAGGGGAGTTGAATATTGGGCTCTCGCTCCAGCAGGGGGGTGTGGGGCAGGCAGGACTGTGAGGCAGAGAGTGCGCGGCCCTCACACCAAAGCAGGGTCGGGAGGGTAGAAAGCTGGGCGCAGGGAAGTGGGTTAAAACGGCTTAGCCGCCCCTCCACGCAAGCAGAGCCTCTGCCCTGGAAATCCTGCAACCGGCTCTCCGAGGAGCATGCCATGCGCAAGCCGTCCCACTTGCACCATACTGACAGCACAGCTCAGCCCAGCGGGGGGTTTTACACTTCCCGAGGCAAGCTGCTCCACTCTCCTTCTGGCTGCTGCTGTGCAATCTACAAGACAGAGGAGCTTGTACTGTAATAATGTACCTACCAACATAGCAATCTGTACAATTATCGATTCACAATCAAAGGACTTCACTGGCTTTCTAAATGGCAGGAGTCGGAGAGCAATTCACTGGGAGTGTGATTCTTATCACCTCTCTATAGTCTGATCTAATCAAAGGACTTCCCTAATCGCTGGCTGTCTAAATGGCAGGAGAGCAATTCATTGGGAGCGTGGTTCTTATCTACACCCTCTCTACAGCCTGCGTCTTGATTGCTATCTGGTCCTATTTTTAGGCACCGCTTTTCGGAGCCCCCCAAATCTCGGCACCCTAGGCGGCTGCCTAGTTTGCCTAGTGCTTGCACCGGCCCTGTCGGGACAAATTCTGTTGCCATCTACGTCCCTGCAACCTCTCTGAAGTCAGTCTAGTTACTTGGGCATAAGTGAAAGCAAAATTCAGCCCACTACTTGCAAAAGAAAGGATTCCATTCAAAATTATGGAGTCCAGAGTTACAATGCCCTATTCAAATTGTTTAGGTCTCAACACAAAAGTGCTCTATCTGAAAAACCTATCAACTAATATCACCTTGAAAATTTCACTCCTTTATCAAATAAACTAGATATATCTTTTTAATTACAACCAAAAATATGTAAGTCAAGAAATCTTGGTTGCACCACCTTTTACCACTCACTCTTCATGGAAAATTGAACCTTCACATCACCCATGGGCTGTATCTCATGCCTTTGCTAAGTGGAGTTTGTCTTTGAAAACCGTACATTTATACTCTGAACTGTGCTCACTTTCCATCTGTTCCTACGTGGCAGCTCAATATTTTCCTCTGCAGCAAACCTAACTGTGTCATAGTCCAACAACAAAAAATAAATATTAATGACGTATTGCAGAGTTCACCGTACCTTGAACTGCAACTGATCTCCACCCAGCCCAGCTTCCAGGAGACATGGAGCAGAAATCCACCAACTAATGTCTGCCACCTGAAACAACACAGAACAGTCACTCTGGTGGGTTTTTTAAAAATCACAAACCATATTTTCCATAGCGAAGTTAGATTCCCCCCATATGTGGCTTGGCATCTTTTCTTGTCGTGCCTCCTAGCCCTGGAATGTCACTCCTGAGCCTGCACAGCAGTGATGGGCAACCTGCAGCCGTGCAGATGTAATCAAACTGTCTGGAGGCACGCCAGCGGATTACCCTGACGAGCCACAAGTTGCCCTCCACTGTTGTACCGCATACAGCCCTGCTCTTTTCTTTTACAACCTTTCCTCTTCATTAGCCTTCAATCTCTCCACCCCAGCCATCACTCTGGCCACTGCCCCAAATCTAATTGTATTCAAATATACTTTATAAGGAAGGAACTGACCACATTAAAGATTAGCACCCCAGCTCTGTTACATTATAACCTTGGTCCTTCCATATACTTTCCCAACACCGTTGATTTATGGACTCTTGCTCTGGGTTAAAGTAGACTGTAGGCAGGGATCTGTCCGTTTATTTGTCTGATAAGCACTAGGCATGCTAATGATACCCAAAAGCTAACTTTCTGTTCCACTATATTATAGAAGAGAGAAGGGGAAAGAAAACAGTTAAATAAACAATGTTTTGGGATTGAACTTCCTCTTTGTCTTCCCAGGTTGTTTTGGTTTGGGGATTCTTTTTGTCCATCTGTTTAAGTTTAAACCCTGTAAATGCTACTGGATCTAAGGCTTCAACAACTGGCTTCAGGTGGGGATCATTCCTGGCAGTAAGCAGCAGAGATACCAGGTGTAGTCCCACTGACTTCACATATCAACTCAAACATGACTCTTCATGGTAGCTCATACTAGGCCTGGATTGTTAACTCCCTACGGCACAAACTATATTTTCTTCTATCTAGTGCCAAGCGTACTGTCAATAACAATCAAATAATGAATACATAGACTGCACACAACACTCTTTAATCTGTAGCTTCTAGAAAGAGCTCCTTCATAACCGGCTAGTTTTTTGTACAAAATCCAAAACATCCTGGATCTGCCACTATATTGGTATTTCACAACTAATAACACTCTACCCTATCAGAAGAGCCGTCTCTATCCTACTAGAGAAACAGCATGTGAAATCATGAAAAGACTGTGAGGGAATTTATTTGAAACTATAAAAAGAAAATCTGTATACTCAGTGTTAGTTTTATGTTGCACATTTCCTTTTCCTTTGGTTTAGCAGAGTCTTCTTTGGTGGTTGGGGTTTGAATACTATTTGCTTTATATTCAGTAAATGTTTAGTGTACTGTGCTGTAATGCAAAACCATTGTAACCTGTGTAACTGTTAGGCACAAAGGGTTTGTTTGCCTGTTAGTCCTTTCATTGTGAAGCGCTCAATTTAAGCAGTGCGTTGCAAAAAAAGAAAAGAAAGACACCATCACATGCAATGCACTCTACAGCAGAGGTGGGCAAACAGTGGCTCGCAGGCCTGCCCGGCCCTTGAGCTCCCTGCCGGGGAAGCTAGCCCCCGGCTCCTCCTCTGTTGTCCCCCCTTCCCCACAGCCTCAGCTCGCCATGCCGCCAGCGCTCTGGGTGGCGGGGCTGCGAGTTCCTGCCGGGCATCACGGCGGCGCGGCTGGCTCCAGCGGGGCGGCGCGGCTGGCTCCAGCGGGGCGGCGCGGCTGGCTCCAGCGGGGCGGCGCGGCTGGCTCCAGCGGGCGGCGCGCTGGCTCCAGCGGGCGGCGCGGCTGGCTCCAGCGGGCGGCGCGCTGGCTCCAGCGGGCGGCGCGGCTGGCTCCAGCGGGGCGGCGCGGCTGGCTCCAGCGGGGCGGCGCGGCTGACAGTCCTGCTGCTCTGAGCAGCATGGTAAGGGGGCGGGGATTGGGGGGGTTGGATAAGGGGCAGGGAGTCCCGGGGGGCAGTCAAGGGAAAAGGAGGGGGGGGGATTGGCTGGGTCAAGGGTTCTGAAGGGGGCAGTCAGGGGGCGGGAAGTGGGAGGGAGTGAATAGGGGGCGGGGGCCAGGCTGTTTGGGGAGGCACAGTCTTCACTACCCAGCCCTCCATACAGTTTCGGATCCCCGATGCGGCCCTCAGGCCAAAAAGTTTGCCCACCCCTGCTCTACAGCCTGATACTGGTGGAAAGCAGATAGCTTACTGCCCACAGGAAACATTAATAACAATCAGTGCAGCTACAACAGTTCACTTTACCTTGTCTAGACGAGGGGCACACAATAATGTAAAAGCTGGGTAAGCCGGATGTTCATCAGGGGCTTGACCCTGCTCCCATTCAAGCCAATGGCAAAACTCCCATTAACGTTAATGGTGCAGGATCAAGTCCCAGAGAGCAAACTCACCTCTGGTATTGAAGATAATCCTACAAGGTGCAGAGCACCCACCACTTCTATTGAAGTCAATGAGAGTTGAAGGTCCTCAGCACCTTGCAGGAGAGAATCCTACATTAGACAGAGAACACAAGCAATGACAACAGACCTATGGTAGGGTGAGATGGTGAGGATAAGGTGCTTTTCTCCCCTGCTCATTTACTCCCAAATCTAAAGGGATAGCATGCAAAGGCCTTTTAACAGTCAGTATTTACCAACCATTACTACAAGATAGCCCACTATTTCCATGTACTTGGAAAAGGAAATAACTGTAGCAACTCCGATAGAACAGTGTGGTAACTGCTAGTGAATGCTGACTTTTAATGAGGACTTACCATATTTGTCTTCTACATATTCCCCTCACACACACTTCATCCCAGAAAATATGAAGTGTTATTGTGTGTGTGTACAGTGCCTAGTACAGTGGAGTCCTAGTCCATGACCAGGCCTCTTGGGTGAAACAGTAATATAAGGTAATTTGTACACACATTAACAGTAGAACAGACTCCTGAAAAAAAAGTTCATAACTCTTTTTTAGATTAATAGCCCTCACAGGCCTCAAAGAAAATGGAGATTCACCGGGGTTCATCACAGTAAAGGGCGGGGGAAAGACAGAAAAAGTCAGGTAATGCTCCAGGACGTGAAAATATCCACTCTCCATAAACATTACTGGCAGCTCAGATATGCCAAGAGGACAAAAATGATGGTGAAATCCTGACCTCCATTAACATCAAATGGGCCAGGATTTCACTCAATGTCTTTTATAAATTGATGACAGCAGTGATAGTAAATACAGATAACTTGGCCAAAACAAAAGGCTTGTCAGAGTCACTTGCATAAAGTTGTGATTTGTAATACAGAATTACAATTAAGAAATGGGCTGAGCTTGAAAATAAAGTGCCCTTGTATTTGTGTTAGCCTTGATACAGATTCATCTTTAATTGTTAGCGTATTGGAAGAAATTAAGTAAATCATGTATGCACATAAGCCAAAATCAGTACTTCTTGAAATGGTGTGGGAATCTTATAATTGCTACTTTCCTAGGTTAAAATAACAGGCCACCATGAAAACTAGAATTGATGGAGAGGCTGTTGATCTTGTAAACAGATACTTTACCAGGATGACATTAATATTAACATAGGTTAACAAACACTTTACTAGGGCTACATGGAGTATGTTTTCTAGACGAGAAAAGCATGTAATGACAGGAGATGCTAAAGTTAGCTTCAGCATGGAGCAGCTAGACATTTACTGATTAGAGTCATATTTCAAACAAATGTGTTTTTCAAATGGTACTTACCCTTGAAAAAGGGTAGGGTAGGTGAATTTCAGGACAGACAGGACATACTGGAAAACAAATACCAAGTTAATGAAAATTACACATCCATAGTGTTATAACATTAACAGACATTCACGAAAGCAATGGAGTACAAGAAACTTCTATAGAAGAAAGCATGAGCAAGGAATTCTAAAATCAGTGCAATTTTAGACACATCCCCAGTGCAGAACTGTTCTTCGCATTTCAGATGGACCCTGCCTCAGTGCAGGAGTTACATGGCATTAGAGTAACTAAAGGCTGAGGGCTGCATATTGAACAATGGAGAAAAATATAAATATTGGACAGCTGTCACATTCACTGAGCACCTTCCACACTGCACATGAGGCAAGGATCTGGAGGAAAAAAATATGTGACAATGTAATTAAAACTGTATCATACTGCATGCCCATCCTGGGGCAGAGGAAAGGTTGAATGGGCATGTTAACTTTGCCATTTCCTGACGATGAGCGCTGCACTTTCCAATTTCAGTGTAGTTAGTATAGTTTTTTTGCATGGAATATTAACTAGTGGTTGGAAAGTGCTTTGGAAATGTAACATGCTACAGAAGAAGCATTAATGTTGTTTCTTTAGAATGTTTTAGCAGATCAGTATGTGTGGGATGTGGATCCTAGGGTGATTTCCCACATATGTGTCTCTGCAAATAAGGAGCTAAAATCTGCCGTCACTTATGCCTATGCAGCACCTAAGTACTTGCTATGACAAGGTTTATAAACACCATCCCCGTAAAGTGGAGGAAGGAGTTAAACTTTCTCAGAAGGAAGGAAAAATTTCTGCCACACCCATAGATGTTGGAACTAGGGATGCTACCGCACCTCCTGGCCTAAAGTAGTTTCCGTTATGTACAGGGTTTACAGTTTGGTTCAATGACTCTCAGCACCCCCCACTATACAAATTGTTCCAGCACTGCTGGCCAACCCCCAAAAGGGATAATACAAGCTGTCTGTGCTAAAGGGAGGAGCAGGCAAGGGGACTGTATTATTAAGAAGTAAGGCATTGGGTGCTAGCAGAGACATTTATTCCCTGTAAGGATCATACTTTGCTTAGACAACAGGCTAAGAAGACTCTGCCTACAGGGCTCAGCACTGAACAGTATGGAGGGTGAGAGACTCTGATCGTAGTCTGTTCAGGGACTGTGAGTGGTCCTTATGTTCCCTGGAATGGTGAGAATGGCAAGAACTCTTGGGGAAGATTTAAATAAAACTCTTGATTAAGATCTAGTGTGGGTGATCCTTAGCATTTGAACCTGAAATTTGGGCTGAACCACAATGATCATTTTGGGGCTTCCAGACTTGCAGTGGAATCATATGGAGTAATTTTGGCTTTCTGCTAGGACTCCAGCCATGCTCTTTTACAAGTTCCCACTTAGAGCCTCACTGACATTAATGGGGTTATAAGCATGTGAGTGGACCCAGTTAATCTCATCTAGTTCAGTCAGTCAATCTAGGTTGGGTTTCCTATCTGTCTCATTACTGGGCATAATGTAATGCAGACTTGTTACTGACATTTTAATAATATAGAGTCCAAAGATATGTGTCTTTGGTTGAAACCACAGGCTCCAAACTTAACCAACATATGTATGCAAAAGATACCCTCATTTCTCATATACTATTCATGATTCTTACAAATAAAAATTGCAAGTAGAATTGTAGAATTTAGAGAAGTGAAAATCTATTTGATCACCCAGTCCATTACACTTTCTATCCACATACCCACCTGACCAGTAAGTATTCTAATATTGGGTATCGAGGGTTTCAGAGGTGTCTTTATGCAGCTTGCCTCGCAGTGAAACTAAATACATACTCCAAGCTAACTTTTTAATTGTGATGTGAATAAATATGCCTGCTACACATTTTTTCAGATGAGTATGTGAATAATTGCAACAATTAGGCTGTACAGGTGTAAATGAAAGTAGAATTTAGCCCTGCGGATGAAATTTAACTAACAAACCTATTGATGCATGAGCCAGAAAAGAATCCAGCTTGCAGTCTTAACAATAGTTGCTCTGTAATGCCTTCAGGAGTAAAAAGTAGCAAACACCTATTGGCATAATCTTGGAAGGAGCTGAGCAAAACTCAACACCCATTGCCCTTAATGGGCATGGAGGATGTGAATCTCTTGCAGGAATTGGCCCCTGTATTTTGTTACTAAAGAAATGACTTCAGTACCCACTGGGAGGTCTGAGTACGAATGTGGCATTTTACAGATACTCTTCAGAGCTGACATATGTCTTGGTTTAAAGCACAAGTGTCTTTCTTTCTTTCTTTGCTCTTGCTCATGCAGTGCCTGGGACAAATGAAAATGCCTTATTCTGATTATCTTTTCTGCATTAAAGCCATAAACAATGTTTAGGTGTGTGAGGGAGCTCTCTTTATCTTATCTAAAATAGATTTACCCTAGCACTTTCTGCAGCCCAACACCATTTAGATATAACGCAGCTGCTGTTTTGGTCCCTTTCAGTTCCTACCTGCTACATCAACACCCCTTGACATTCTTAATAGAATGTGTGTGGGACAAACTCAGAAGCCGCGGGGATGGAGGGAGATTTTATATTGTGTCTGCATGAAAAAATACATTTCTCCATCTCTCCTAAGGATTTTCACACATCTTTGTTGTACAAACAAAGGGTCTCTTCTTGCAAAGTATCTGCACCAGTGCCACAGAGGCACCCTCTGGCAGAGAAAAGAAGAAGAGGCTACCCTAGTTTCCCCACAGTTATGTGTGGAAGTACAGAAAGAACTGACAGGGATTTGTAGGGGATCTTAATGCACGACAGTCTTTGTTAGCAAGAGTTAGGCTAACTGTAACCCTAAACGCGAGATTTGTAGAAGCGAGGATTGTGTGAGGCGAGTGGAAAAGAACTGTGTGAGAAGTTGTTTTTCCAACCTTGTGTAGATAATACGAAACCTAGACTGGAGTCTCTTAAGTGACAAAAAGAAGATATCAGGATGACCTATGTATAAACAAAATGCAGCTGTTGCTTATTATTGTCTGTAACAAAAGTATAAATGCTGCTGTAATTGTTTACCTGTTGAGAGAGACCTGTCTAGGAAGGGGAGACCCTATGTCCTAGTGCACTCTCTCCCTGTTGTAGCTGCTAAACAGAATAAAGTATCTGACTCTGCTGCACCCAAACAGAAAAGCAAGAACTGAGTTTTTCTCCGACATATGTGACACTCAAAATACAAACTCTGGGATTGATTCTGATCACACTTGTGTCCATTTTACCACTAGAATTCCACTGGCTTGAGTGAAATTACCACTAATTTTCACCATTCTCATTGACAGCAGAATCCCAGACCTACTGATACCATCAACCCTGGGAGACAGGCATTCAAAATAAACCTGTGAAACTCAGAATGTGGAATTAAAACTACATAATACACAAACTCAGGTACTTAGTGAACAAATAAAACAATTTTGGAATAAGTTTAGTCTATAAAAATTCTCATCCACAGTGAGCACTCTGGCATATTTTTCTTCGTGGAACTTCCAAGGACATCAATAAGAGAGCACAGTGGAAAGTAGATTTTTGCACTGAATGTATAGTGTAATGAGGCTACAATGGATATTAAGCTTTGCTTAGCTACCATGATCACCCTTTAAAACTTTGTCAGTTTTGTCTTGGATAAGGTACCTTGGTGTTTGCAGTATTCCCTAGTGAATGTTGCAACTACTAAGCTACCATTCAATTTTTAATGGTGGCTACTGTGCCTACTGGTATACACTTAATCCTATGTTGGAAAGCATAAAGACTACATGATCTATCAGGTCTTTACCACCTCTGCTTTCTATATTTGCCAGGCAGCTAATAATAGACTTACAAGAATATTAAACTAACACTGTCAAAGCAATGTAACTACCGGCTCTGTAGCTAACATTTTTTGTTTGGACTGTAAAGTTTTGTTTGCTCTTGTAAGTAGGCAGAATATTGCAATTTACATACCTTGAAAATGTTGCTTATTTTCACATCTTTGAAAATGGAGCCAGCTGAATGAGGCTCGGATGTGCATGAAATCATGGACAATCATATCCCCATAACAGCAAGTAGAAACCCACTAGAGCTTTAGCCAAGAAGCTGGGATTTCATTTATGTTGCAGCCCTAATTTTGGAGGGACTGGCAAACTTTTACTAATCAGTATAATCCTTAGTTTTGTGCCTTTTTTTTACTGCTATCAGTGTTTGCCTGCCACTGTAAATTAACAATTACTATATTTACAAGCCTTACATTGTATTGAAAAGATAATCTCAGATGTCAGAAGCCCAAAATTAGACCCACTTTTTTCTTTTATTTTCTTTTTTTAATTCTAGTAAAAATGTTGAGAGGATTTTAAACATTTCAATTCTTCTTAGGGAGAGGGAGGGGGAGGAAGTGTCAGCGAAACAGCACTCATGAGCAATACTAGAACAATAATAATGTTTAAGGATTACATTAAGAAACCAGGAGCCTGGTTCTCATCTAATGTACACAGCTATAATTCCACTGACTTCTGTGCAGTTACTCCTGCTTTACACTGGAATAGGTGGAAAGATAACGAAGCCTCATGTTTCAATTGCAAGCTTCCAAAGAAATTTTTAAAAAGTGAGAAAAAATATAAAATGGCAGTCACACTTACATGAAAGTACTGTACAGTAATCATAACGGTAATTAATACTTGTTTAATTCTTCCCAGCCCCTTTCCCCCACAGAGCCACACTTCACTCATTTGTCCAAGGCTTTATTCTCTGCCTTACACTAACTTTGTAATCTGTGTATTTACAAATAGCCCCTAATGCCTCCTATCACTTTCAGCTTTTCCAGATTTTCCTTCGACCTAACTTTCCCCCCTCACTGCTTTCTGGGGACGGGACAGACGTTGGGTATAAGAAGTGAAGGAACTGTTATATGTTATGGCTTCTTGCCACTGGGCTGTTCTTTTAAAGGGAGACAGACGCAGAGAGGCATCCTTTTAATATGGGGTTTGGGTTTTCTGTTGGGTGTCTCCCTCATATATAGGGGCTGAAAGTCTCAACAATATAAGGACCACTTCCTGATTCCTGTGTCTGTGCACAAGGACTATTTGCATGGAGGAAGGGGGTTTGTATGCAGCTGACTATGACCAGCTGGAGTCTCTCAAGTCTCAAGAGAAACTGAAAGTGAAATAGCAGCTCCTCCTCTTTCAGCAGGCAAGGAAAGATGCTGAGAAGAGAAAGAAATGCTGTTAGCCTTCCTCCTGTCAGATCTGGGAGAAAATCCAGGAGGTGAATTAAAAAAGGAATTCTCAGGCACTCACTCACTCACTCAGTCAATCAATACAAACCAACTTACAGCTCCCTCGTCCTCACCTTGTTGGTGAAATAAGAAGCCAAATAGAAGAGACAGAAGGCGAGACCAGCTGCAGGTCTCTTTAAATACATCTGTCACAGCATTTCCCCCGTCCGGGTGAGGAAGATGAGGCACTGGTTCTTCCTGCTGTGATCAACTGGAGACAGTGCTCAGAAAACTGCCACCTGGAGCAGCTGCCATGACAGAGACACGTTGCTCTATGATTGCTCCAATAGGCACAAGAACAACCTCCTGAGGAACTGCCTTCTTAAAGGGGCGATGCTTTCAGGAGATGAGACACACAGACATGCTCACTCTCCCCATCACCACCCGCACTGCTGGCACACACACTTCTTACACTTGTGTGGTTCTCACACTCACGATTCTCTCACACTCCAGCTGATTGTGGAAAATAAATGCCTACAGATTTTAATAGCGAATGATAACCTTTCCATAGGTTGTTTTTGGGAAACCATCCTACAGAACGTCTTTGGGAATTACATCCCTGCTCTAGAATTCTATAACGGTTCAAAAATTATAGAAAAGATCACATTCTCTAGTAAGCATCACACACTTGTCTACATAATGAAATAAGGTGTTGTTGTTTTTTTAAATCAGATTAGTTCAATCAAGTTTACATAGTGTAACTGGAAACCCCTCTAACCACCCTTTAACACCTTTAAGGGGCTGTATTCTGACATTCCAAACCTCTGAGAAATTCAAACAGCTGCTTTTTAAAAAAAATAATCCTGCCGCAGAATGTTTCCTCCTTTTCATCCCAAAAATATGGGATTTCCCGAAATAATTACCCCATCTGAGGCCCAGTGTGGGCAAAATTCAGTCATGGCCCAATGACAGCTTTTCTAGAGAGAAAAAGTGTTGGAGTGCTGTATGTAATGACCCTGATGGGCCTGAAATGGGAGCATGATCCCAACGTGAAAGGAAGATTCCCATGTTCAAAATGGGGTATGCAGCACTCACTTCTAGCCCTGAAAGAATCCAAGATATCAGACCTTAAAGAAATGAGATTTTTACATATAGAAAAGCTATGTTAGGTAGCTTTAGAAGTTTTAACAGCTTCCTCTGAGCCCTACACCATTGGTTGGACTCATAGGCCTGGATCTACAAAGGGACTTAGGCATTGCAATGCTCAGCATCACAACACCTAGCCTTTAGACTCCTAGAAATCACAAGGATAACACTGCAATTCACGACATCTGCTTTAGAGATCTAGCCTCCCTATACAATGAATGGGGAAAGATAGATGCCGTATAATGCGATCCACAAATCCCAGCACACTAGTTGGGGACCTAGCCAATGGGAGAAGCCAATGGGGAGAAGCCAGTACAGTAACTCCTCACTTAACGTTGAAGTTAAGTTCCTGAAAAATGTGACTTTAAGTGAAAGGATGTTAAGCGAATCCAATTTCCCCATAAGAATGAATGTAAATGGGGGGGTTAGGGTCCAGGGATTTTTTTTTTGCCACACAGTACAGTTCAGTACTATAGTTGGGAAGTGCCCCCGCCTTACCCCACACAGGCACAGCCCACTGGCACTGGAGACAATGAGGCAGGCAAGGAGGCTGAAGGTGCTGTAGGCTAGAAGGAGCACATTGCGTAGCAGCAGCAGCTTCCCCTACTCTGCAAGCACCAAGGGCAGGGGGATCAACCCTCGGCCCACCCACACCACCCCTTCAATCTCCCCGCCGCCCCCGCTCTGTCAGAGGATGAGAGAAGATTTGAACAGGGGTCTCCCACCTCTAAGGTACATACTCCATCCACAGAACTATAGGATATTTGATATGGGGCTCCCTCAATCTCTCCTGTTAAAGCTGTTCCACTGTGGCTAAATAATGAAAGTGTGATTGAAGGAAGGGACTAGACCCAGGTCTCCCATGTCCCAGGTGAGTGCCCTACCTACCAGGCTACTAGGGTGACCAGATGTACCGATTTTATAGGGACAGTCCTGATATTTGGGGGGTTTTCTTAGATAGGCTCCTATTACCCCCGACCCCCATCCCAATTTTTCACACTTGCTGTCTGGTCACCCTACAGGCTACCAATCAGAGTCATTGTCTCTCATGCTCTCACTTTCTATCCCAATGACTATTTAAGTATTTTTCCACAGTGCAGCACTCATTGGGCCAGACAGAGGGAGAGAGAGCACAACTGCAAATAACTCCATAGTCCAGTGGTTAGGCCACTCACATGGGAGACCCAGCGTTAAGTTCCCCTGCACCAATTACTCTTTAGTTAGTTTCAGTGTGAGAGACTGAGGGAGCCCTACCATATCTTGGTGGGTGAAGCCTTTGCTCCCCCTGTGGCAGAGGGGGCAATTAAATCGGGATCTCCCCAATGCCAGGTGAGTGCTCTAACCCCTGAGATAAACGCTATATGGCATTGGCAAGTACCTTTTACATGTCTTCCTCTAGCTGGATTTTGTAGCTGTATGGAGGCTAAAAGTCAGACTTATCAACTAAGCCTGGAGTTTAAGCATCTATGTACCTCTGTAGAGGTAATTGGTACCCTGGTAACTAAGGCATCTGGCTTCCTAGTTGGAGGGATCGAAGGCACTGTGTCATAAACAAAGTGAATAGTGTCTTGTCAATGTTTTCTGAGATGACCAGATTAATTCTTGTGGCTTCAACACTCATACCATCATATTGTCCTTCAAATATACGTATGTGTGTGTGTATATACTCATAGCTCAATTGTTTAATGATGCTGTAAGAACTAGGGGAGACATACAATAGTAAAGGGACACAAATGTAAATATAAAAATTATTATAATAAACTTCACAGCTGCTATACTTATCACAATATCTTTGTCCTGAGGAAGTTAACCTGTGAAATTCCAAAAGGCTTTTGTGCCATGTCACATATCCATTATTATATTAAACTACCAGACAGTGCAGTGAGTTCATATGGTGTATTAATGCTTGTACTGTTATAGGATGGCCCTTTGTAGTTCAGAAATAATCATGCTTCTTGCAATATGTATGTTAGACTTTTATTGAAGGTAGCAGAAGTACAGTTCTTCCAATCCTTTAATTTTTACTGCTACAGTCTAGTCCTTTAAAAGAATAATGCATAAATTGTTCAGTTGTGCAAACTGGATTCCCAGTCAAAATTACTTTTGTGATATTATGGTTCATCTTAAATGCATCATCCTCTATTTCTTTGATATTGTTCATGGAGAGATCCAATAATTCCAAATTAGCCATGTTGTCAGTGAATGTTTTTGGTAAGACTTTTATGCTATTACAGCATACAGTTAACTCAATCAGATTTTGAAGGCCTGAAAAAATGGGTGGAGTCTTGAGACAAGTTTTGTCCAAATGCAGAAACTCTAGCTTAGTATTATTTATGAATAGATTTTTGGGAACATTACCAATACAATTTGCAGATAAATTAAGAACTTCCAGCTGCTCCAACCCTGAAGGGAAGTCAAAAGGCAGCTCTGAGAGTAAATTACTAGACAAGTCAAGTTTTCTTAAGGTAAACCTGCCAGCAAACAAGAGAGGTGGAATATTTTGGATTCTATTTTTAGACATTGAAAAATGTTCTAGGTTGTGGAGGGTTGTGAATATAGCATGTGATATCTCAGTAAAATTATTATAATCTAGCAGCAAGTCATTAAGACTCTTCAGGTTGTCAAACAAACCCTCAGGCAAATGGCTTATTTCATTGTGGGACAGAACAAGGATCTTAAGGTTAGGAATGGGATCAAAAACTCCCTGTGGTATGGTGGGGAGATGGTTACCAGCCAGCATTAAGGTATCAAGCTGGGAAAGCCCCACAAACATGGGTGCAAGCATCTTCAGCCTGTTATTAGAGAGGTCAAGATAGGTGAGTTTTTCTAGGGAGCTGAAAATTGTACTGTCCAGAAGACCCAATCTGTTTTCAGCTAAGTTTAACCAAACCAGTTTCTTTGTGTTCCTGAACAAGTTTGATGGCAAGTCTGTGAAATAGTTCCCAGAGAGATCCAGAGAGAGGATGCTCTTGCCGATATTGTCAAAAGAGTCATTCTGAAGTGACAGCTTGTTGTTGGCTAAACCAAGGAACGTGAGATTGAGAAGGTGCTGAAACACTTCTGGAGAAATGAGGGTTAAATGGTTGTCATTCAAGATCAACGTTTCTGTTTTTTGAGCGATACCATGTGGAATTTCATATAAACTGGCACGGCGGCAATCCATTAGAGAAGGGGTGCATAAACACTTCTGGGGACAGTCTGGCAGTGAAAGGACATATCCAAAGAGCAGCGGAAATAGCACAGGGATCATTATTACAGCCTGCAGAGGAACATAGAGGAGAAAAGGGAACAAATCAACTAATAAATGTGAGCTCCTTCATTTGGGTGTGGTTGTATTTCTAATAAATAAGGCTATATACATGACATTTTTTCATCTACATCTCACCAACATTGCCAGTCATTTTCAGTAACTAAAACCACCCTTTAACAACATTTAGTGTTTATCTGTTCCTGATCAGGGATGTTTCAGACAGTGCTGCCAAACCTGCCACCACAGGATTCTTAAGGGCTCATGCCATACCCCGGACAGGCTGAAATGCTAAAGTGGGGCGAAAGTCTCTGGTGCTACTGTAAATTGACAAAGCTGCACTGACATCAGTGAAGCTGCACCATTTTACACTAGCGGAGCATTTCACTTGTAATGTTTACTGATCATATTCTCCAATGGTGAATGTTATGGAATTCACACATATGTGCCAAAGCAGGGACTTTTTTTGTGCTTACAGCTCTCTCTGGTGATAGTTTGAGCTGCCTAAAAAATCAAGGTGCTTGCTTCTGATCTCACTTAGACCAATGTAAATCAGAAGTAACTTCACTGAAGTCAATGGGGTTACACCAATGTAAAACTGGCACAAGAGAAACTAGAATTAGGCACAGGATATCTCCCACTTGATTGTAATCGTGATGCATTCTGTAGGTTCCCTCCTCCTATTCTCTAGCTGCAATCTTTCATCCACTGTTTACCTAACTACCTCCTCATAACCAAAACACCCCAGTTTTGGTCATAGGACATATTTCAGTCTCTCGTTAACTGTCATAGGAGTTTAGAAGACAGGGAAGGGACATTTTGAATCTTGCAGTAGGGAAAGACAATCAGGGGCGGCTCGCCACCCCACGCACGGTGGCATGCCGCGGGGGGCGCTCTGCCGGTCGCCGGTCCTGTGGAGGGTCCACTGGTCCCACGGCTCCACCGAAGCGCGTGCGTGGGGTGGCGAAATGTCTAGAGCAGCCCCTGCATACTGGAATAAGAGTATCTACATGAGGATTTATACCCACATAACTAGACTGCTTTAAATTCACATATCCATATAAAAACACTGTGTAGATAACACCTTTTACATTCACATGATATTCTTTTAGTCTCATATTTTTCTTTCCCTCTATATATGCATAACTTTCATTGTCATCCATGGGAGTTCTGTATATGTAGAGGGGACACAGAACTGAGATCCATTATGTAACTCAGAGGCAGAATTTTGCAGTATTCTCATATTTTGACAGGGTACCAATAAGCATTGACTACAATATTAAATGAAAGTTATCAATCTGATTTCTGTCTAAATGTAACCACTAAATTTCAACTGAAGAGATGGGGTTTTTCTCTGAAAATAATTTAAATATTAGTTTATAGCAAAATAGCAAAATAGTTCAAAACAAATGGCCAGTATATTCAACCTGAAATGTTCCTATGTGTTCCTTCAGCAGTCTGAGAAATGTAACCAAAGCTAATTTCACAAGCTGTAGCTTTCATTGCTTAACTTATGTTTGTTGGCTTAATTTGTTAAGTTAAAGGTGACTTACAAAGTGGCGAAGAAAAAGGTTGCATCCATATTTTTTGTGTGTGTGCTTGTTTATGATGTATCAAAAAAGCCTAAAAGGTTGAATAGGATTTTTTTAAGTGCTGTTTTTTTCTGCCTTTTTTTTTTTTTTTTTACTACATTAGAAATTCATCTACTCTGTTTTTCTCGGAAGACTTTCTGGATGACTGAAGAAATAGTGAGATTGATCTCACAGGGAAGAATAGAATGAAATCTTAGCAACTAGGAGGAAATTTTTAACCAGACTGTTCTATAACTTCTTTTTTGTTTTTGTTTTTTTAATTTTTTCTTAATATTTATTTAACTCAAACACCTGGCAAACAGCTGGTGAAATATTCAAACGCACATGTACAACTGAAGGATATGAAAGTTCCCTGTACAGTTCTATGATTCTCCAAACAGTTCTCCAGTAAAAATAGTAAGGACAAGCTTTATATTTCTAAGATAAAAAATAAATATTTTTCCTTTTAAATAAGCAAAGCAAAACCAAAAACCTTTCAGAGCTTCTTAGATCATAAAGCAGTAATAAAAAGGGCACAATGTCATTTTTTAAATGTTCAATGGCAGGTCATCTTTAAGAAAACAAGAAAAAAATCACCCATTTTTTATGACAAGAGATAAGCAGGGTTAAAGAACTAAAATTGAGTACATCTGTGTCTAATTTTAAATAAATCAACATAAGCATTGTACAAGTTCAAAAGCGAGTTAATATTAGTTTATAGCAAAATAGTTCAAAACAAATGGCCAGTATACTCAACCTGAAATGTTCCTACGTGTTCCTTCAGCAGTCTGAGAAATGTAACCACAGCTAATTTCACAAGCTGTAGCTTTCATTGCTTAACTTATGTTTGTTGGCTTAATTTGTTTATTGAGTAAGACTTCCCAGAAGAAAAAAAAAGGATGATGAAGAAACACAAGAAAACTGTAAACACCTAAATTTTACAGCACCGCTTAGATACTACAGTGATTGGTGCTCTGTAAAAACTTTTGTCAAGTAGAAAAAAAATAAAGGATCTGTCCCACCTTGTGATGATTAGCAGTCAGCCTTTTGTTACAAGCATGTTTGGATGGCATTCTTGCAAACTCACAACTGTAACTGGACTTTGGGCCTGCACAGAACCCTATTTTGTGGGGGCTGTGTACAGATGCACAGTAGGGTTGCCAACTTTCTAATGGCACAAACCCAAAACACCTTGCCCTGCCCCCTGCTCTGGCCCTGCCCTGCCACTTCTCTGGGGCCCCGCCCCTGCTTGCTGCCTCCCCACTCCCTCTGTCGCTCGCTGTCTCCCACCCTCAGTCACTTTCACCAGACTGGGACAGGGGGTTGGGGTGCAGGAGGGGGCTGAGGGCTCTGGCTGGGGGTGTGGGTGCTGGGGTGGGGCCAGGGATGAAGAATTTCAGGTGAAGGAGGGGGCTCTGGGCTGGGACAGGGGGTTGGGGTGTGGGGGTTGGTGAGGGCTCCAGCTGGAGGTGTGGACTCTGGGGTGGGGCTGGAGGTGAGGGGTTTATGGTGCAGCAGGGGGCTCAGGGACCAGAGCTGGTGCAGGGTGTTGGGGGAGGTGTGGGCTCCAAGAGGGAGTTTGGGTGTGGGAGGGGACTTCGGGCTGGGGCAGGGGGTTGGGCAGCAGGGTCCCAGTGACACTTACCGCAGCTCCCAGGAAGTGGCCACCGGGTCACTGCAGCCCCTAGGCACACGGGTGGCCAGGGAGGCTCCGCACACTGCCCTCACACCTGCAGTTCCTGGCTCCCAGCCAATGGGAGCTGCAGAGCCAGCACTTCGGGTGGGGGCAGCATGCGGACCCTCCCTGGCTGCCCAAGCGGCATGGGGCTGCAAGGACCTGGCAGCCACTTCTGAGAACCGCACGAAGCTAGAGCAGGCAGGAAGCCTGCCTTAGTCCCGGGCCCCTGCTGCACCGCTGACCGGACTTTTAATGGCCCAGTTGGCAATGCCAACTGGAGCCACCAGGGTCCCTTTTCAACCAGGCATTCTGGTCAAAAACTGGACGCCTGGCAACCCTAGCTGACAGGTCCACCCATGCAGATAAGTTTTCATCACTGGAGCCCTAGTTTCATAGCATAGGACAAACAAAGTAGCACAAACACAGGAATAGTAAATATAGCCTAGATAGGGACACCTACATGCCACAGTGACAGATGCATAAGAGATGCCTAGCTAGATTACACTGCAGATCTGCTATGCAACATATGGAAATAGTGATTTAAAGAGGTCATAATATTGTTTTAAGGTGGTCAAATTTGTTTACTGAAGATAAAATGTCTTTTTTATTATGCCATCGATTCAACATGAAGTACTTTTAATGTATAAAAAAAGATTAAGATAATTTTACACTGATATCTATGAAAACAGTATAGTGAGCAAATGATTAAAATATATTTGATAGCTGATATAATGATGTATCTTTAGCTCACGTAAGGTGAATTCAGTGTCTCTCTTTCTGCTTTCTGCAATGCTTTCGTTAAGCTCCAATCCTCCAAACCCTTGTGCTCAAGGTAAATTTTATTACCATGAGTAGACATTATGGGATGGTAGTAAAGTTGAGCATTTGCATAAATGTTTTGAAGGTTCAGGGCCTTAGTGGTATGATGTAATAGAAAAAATATAAAAACTAGAAATTACAGATCAAAATCGGACCCTCCTCTCTGTCTTTGCGTTTTATATGTATATTATTTTATTTTCTGTACTTACAGTTGTATGGATAATTTGCATTTTTCAATTTTTTTTTGCATCCTTATTGAATGGTGAGCATGATGACATCTCACGTGTTCTATAATATGCTGTGTCTTTTGTCAAGGATCTGATGCAATGACCTGTTAAACTGAAAGATTAAAAAAAACAAATGCACCTCTACCCCGATATAACGTGACCCAATATAACATGAATTTGGATATAACGTGGTAAAGCAGTGCTCTGGGGGGTCCGGGGCTGCACACTCTGGCAGATCAAAGCAAGTTCGTTATAATGCAGTTTCACCTATAATGCGGTAAGTTTTTTGGCTCCCGAGGATGGCGTTATATCGGGGTAGAAGTGTAGAACGAAGTTTTCAATTAATACCTGAGAAATATCAATATCAAAAGGAATACCACCTGTATGTCATTTTTCCACAGGATATCACAATAAATAAAAAATAACAATTAAAACATTGTACATTTATATAGCAGAACTTTTCATCACAAAGGATTCTGAAATTTTGCACAAACTAGACATGTAAACCAACTGCATCTACTTCTGGGATATAAAAAAGCAGTCAAATAGCACATAAATGGAGGAAAGAATACTTTTTTGGGCCAAGAACAGCAATATATTACTTATGAAAAGTGCCACTGTTGAATGACTGAACTGACCCTGCAAAATTGAAACCTGAGCTTCAAGGAGTCTATATATTCCAAATATATCAATCTAAGTAATGAAAACTTTATTCCAACAGACAGGGCCGGCTCCAGGCACCAGCCCAGCAAGCAGCTGTTTGGGGCAGTCAAAGGTGAGGGGCGGCACGTCCAGTTCTTTGGCGGCAATTCGGCGGCGGGTCCCTCACTCCCTCTTGGAGCGAAGGACCAGCTGCCGAATTGCCGCCGAAGACTGAAGCGGCGGCGGTAGAGTTCCCGCAGATCGTGATCGTGGCTTTTTTTTTTTCCTTTTCTTTTTGCTGCTTGGGGAGGCAAAAATCCTGGAGCCAGCCTTGCCAACAGAGTCTGAGTCTTGGGTAATCCACCTAGTTCTCAGGCATTTGTTAAGAATGAGGATGGGAACTTGCATAAATGCTGTTCATAATGACTATGTTAAATAATATGTTCCATCTCTTTACACGTATTTACACGAGAAATATGAGTGGAAGTCTTCTAAAGATACTTTTTAAATTTATTATTATTAGAAAATGTTAATGTGCGGCAAGTCCTCCATTTACTTCTCATTTTACAGAACATCACCTCTTGTTAACACAACTAAGAGGTCAAAGGCAGGTCTGCAGCAGTTCTGCAGAAAAAGACTTGGGAATTACAGTGGATGAGAAGCTGGATATGAGTCAGCAGTGTGCCCTTGTTGCCAAGAAGGCCAATGGCATATTGGGCTGTATTAGTAGGAGCATTGCCAGCAGAAGTGATTATTCCCCTCTATTCGGCATTGGTGAGGCCACACCTGGAGTATTGCGTCCAGTTTTGGTCCCCTCACTACAGAAAGGATGTGGACAAATTGGAGAGAGTCCAGTGGACGGCAATGAAAATGATTAGGGGGCTGGGGCACATGACTTATGAGGAGAGACTGAGGGAACTGGAGTTATTTCGTCTGGAGAAGAGAAGAGTGAGGGGGGATTTGATAGCAGCCTTCAACTACCTGAAGGGGGGTTCCAAAGAGGATAGAGCTAGGCTGTTCTCAGTGGTGGCAGATGAAAGAACAAGAAGCAATGGTCTCAAGTTGCAGAGGAGGAGGTCTAGGATGGATATTAGGAAACACTATTTCACTAGGAGGATGGTGAAGCCCAGGAATGGGTTACCTAGGCAGGTGGTGGAATCCCCATCCTGAGAGGTTTTTAAGGCCTGGCTTGACAAGCCTTGGCTGAGATGATTTAGTTGGTGTTGGTCCTGCTTTGAGCAGGGGATTGGACTAGATGACCTCCTGAGGTATCTTCCAACCCTATGATTCTATGAAAGGCCATTTGTGCCAATGGAATTCTCTCCATTGGGCCAAAGAGAGAGTATATGAGAATGACTCTGTAGCTTGGTGGTTGGGGCAACCATGTAGGAGGTGAGAAACCCAGTACCAGTTCCCCTATACTAATCACTCATTAATTATTGCTACCCAGTGGAACAGTGTCAACAGGAGAGGTTGAGGAAATCCCCCACCAGAATATCTTGTAGCTCAGTGGTTGGGGCTACCTCCTTAGAGGTAGGAGACAATTGTTCAGATTCTTTCTTCCCACTTCTAGCAGAGAGGGGGAATTGAACCTGGACCTGCCACATCCTGGGTGAGTGCTCTAACTACTGAGCTAAAAGTTACGAAGTGGGAGGGGTAACATCTCCTTTGACAGCCATTTTGTGTGACATGAGTTAGTCCCTTAACACATTCTCACAAGAAATGATTTGGGCACCTAATCCGCCTGACTCCAGGAGAGGGGTTCCCAGTTGTGGAGTGCCAGCAGAGATAAACATCTCCCTGCAACATGGGCGTAGGCATCTACCTCTGAGAGAGGGGCAGCACTTTAGGACACATCTGTCTCCTCGGCATCTCTGTTGGCTAGCTTAGGCGGCTCTCCCCCTAGAGTGCTGGCTTTTGTGGATCACATTCTAACTCTCCCCATTTGTTGTGATAGGAGCCTAGATGCCTAACCCAGACTTTGTGGCTTGCAGTGTTGTTCTTGTGATTTTCAAGGTGCCTAACAATTAGTCACCATGACAATCAGTGTTCCACCGCCTAAGTTCTTTTGTGAATCTAGCCCAGGGGTCGGCAACCTTTCAGAAGTGGTGTGCCGAGTCTTCATTTATTCACTCTAATTGAAGGTTTTGCGTGCCAGTAATACATTTTAACGTTTTTAGAAGTTCTCTTTCTAGAAGTCTATAATATATAACTAAAATATTGTTGTATGTAAAGTAAATAAGGTTTTAAAAATGTTTAAGAAGCTTCATTTAAAATTAAATTAAAATGCAGAGTCCACTGGACTGGTGGCCAGGACCCCGGCAGTGTGAATGCCATTGAAAACCAGCTCGCAAGCTGCCTTTGGCACGCGTGCCATAGGTTGCCTACCCCTGGTCTAACCCAAAGATACTGTCAAAAATTTCTTTTTTTTTTTTTAAGCAATAAATTGAAAAGAAGCTTCTCATCTCTTGTTCACCACAGCTGATGCTAAACAGGTCAAGATGTTAGAGTAGATTTTCATTTTGTTAAACTATAAAAATCAATTGCATTATTTCTGCCAGCCTTGGAGGAAAGCCACGTTTTGTGATAGTAACACTTTTAATGTTTTACTTGTAACATCATGGAAAGAAAGATGTCACATTGTCAAGCCAGGTTCTCCTAGTCATTCATTTAAGCAATGACAATTTATGGGTAATTGGTCCAAAGGGAGTGTGATGCTTTAAAACAGTGGTCCCAAACTTTTGAGGATCGTGCTCCCCCCCCAACCCCTGTCTGTGCCCCCCCCCCCAGCCACGAAGCTGGGGCCAGGAGCAGGGCCGCAGCTCTCTGGGGGGTGGAGGACACGGAGAGAGGTAAGGGGGCCAGGTTTGGTCTGCAGCTGTGGGTGGGTCTGGGGCCGGGAGCGGAGCTGTGGCCAGTGGCTGAGGCTAGGGGCAGGAGCAGAGCGGAGCTGGGACTGGGGAGGGACTGGGTGGTGCTCCCTCTCTGCCCCCCTGGGGGCTGGCCTAGGCCCTGCTGCACCCCCCAGGATGTTCCTATATGCCCCCCTACACTTTGGGGACCTCTGTTTCAGAAGGACCTATAAGCACGGCAAACACTTTTGGTAGTCTGTCTTTCAGAGGACAACTTTCTGTTCCCATCTTCTCGCAAAGACTTGCTTTATATTATATATTTATTACTTTATACCAGTCGTGGGCAACCTGTGGCCTGTGGGCTGCACGAAGCCCATCAGAGTAATCTGCTCACGGGCCATGAGACAGTGTTTACATTGACCGTCCGCAGGCACGGCTACCCGCAGCTCCCAGTGGCCGTGATTTGCCATTCTCAGCCAATGGGAGCTGCTTTATTCGCTAATATCAACCAAAATGTTCCAATCTATATTTCCCTAAACAGAAAAGGTCTCATTTTTCAAAAGTGCTCAGCACCTGCAGCTCCTATTGAATTAATTGGCATTTTGTAGGTGCCCAGCACTTCTGAAAATCAAGCTGTTTTAATGTAGGTAATAAATAAGGATTTAGAATCCTAACTTTAGTCTTATAGCCATTCTTACATTCTGTGATCAGCAAGGCACCTCACATCTATGCCAGCAACTAGAAGGGAAATGGTATAGGAGCCACTTTAGTGGCTCTATGCTACCAGAGGATTCCCCTTCCCTGGGGGAAACTGCCAAAGGCTGAGTAAGCGGCTTTAGAGCAGTTTTGTGTTTGCACAGTGCCATAAAGTTGTCACAGTGTACCTGAGAATCAATCCTTTTTGACTGATAACTAACTATTCCCAGGAAAAGTAGTTTTTATTTAAATATTTTCCTTCTGAGTCTACATCTATCAAATGGCTATTTTGAATTTGTGATTCCGGGAGAGTTTTATTTATAGGGTCAGTGAGAAGTGAGTTATTTTCTTTTCTTGGTCTTACCTCTTTTTCTTCTCTGGGTCATTTCCTTTAGTTAGAAAGCTGATATTCTTATTTTGCTTATTAGCAAAGGTCTCCTCTTGTGTTTTTGTATCTTTATAACCATATTGTTATGTTTTCCCAAACTACTTTTACCTGTTCATTTCTTTGGATTTGGGTCCCTAATCTGTGATAGTTAGTTCAGATAATCAAACTTTTTGCTCATTCTCTCATTGTTAGAGTAGTTTTGTGGGTATTGCTAAGCTAATTTGCTGAATAACCTTTCCTAAATTCTATTCATTCCAAATTCTTTCAAACACTTGCAGTTGTAAAGAAAGCCTAAAAACATGAGCTGAGCTCACCTGAAAGGCTCAGAAACTGGAAGACAAAAAGAACCCAAAAGTATTCTTTTTTAAAAAAAAAATCTCATGAATTTTAAGGCGCTCTCATCATCTTTGAGGCCTGACTCATTATTTTGGAATTCTGAGAGTTGGCAATGCTGTATTTCAGTCTTCCACTTGCTGATCAGAGTAGCTCTTGTAGACTTTTTGGCACATAGGGACAAGGCAGGGGATGGAGAGAACTTGTCCCTATGGACAAGAACATATATCAGGGAAGCGTGTGTCTGAGCAGGTTTAAGGTGGTTGGTTGCCATGAATAATATCTGAGGCACCTTTGACTCTTTTTCAACCTGTTGAATAGCTGAGCTAGTGTTTGCTGTAATGCCCATGGGTGTGTAGCTAAGGGCATTGTACTGTGCCCTTCTCTGAAAAAATAACAAGGAGTCTGGTGGCACCTTAAAGACTAACAGATTTATTTGGTCATAAGCTTTCATGGGTAAAAAACCCACTTCTTCTGTGATCAGAGTTTCTGTTTTCAGGCTCTGGGGGAACTCTTCAAATTCCCCATTACTCCTTTATCCGCCCTCTACCCCTGCTGCCCCCGCCCTGTACTGAGGGGCTAGTGCCACAGCCCCCACGGTTAGATTTCCATGGCAGGCTCTGGGGGATGGGCAGCTCGCAGGGAGGGGTCATAGGGCGGAGCAGAGCAATAGGAAGTGGAACGTCGGTGACGGAGAGGTCGATGACATCACTGCCAATAGGCGTGTCAGAACACCGGAAGTACTTTCCTCGACCAATGGGAAGTCTGAGCTGAAGGTCAGGTGGAGAGAGAAGTGGGGCGAAGCCGGAAGTGCTGGTTTCATTGTGTCTCTGACGCTGCTGCCAGCTGCTCGGACTTCAGCCCCGTTGCCATCGCTGCGCCCCATTCGCTGCCGCCTTCCCCGCGCGCCGTGTCTGTCCCCCGCGCGCCGTGTCTGTCCGCCGCCGCCTTCCCCGCGCGCCGTGTCTGTCCCCCGCCCGCTGCCGCCGCCTTCCCCGCGCGCCGTGTCTGCCTCCCGCCCGCCGCCGCCTTCCCCGCGCGCCGTGTCTGCCTCCCGCCCGCCGCCGCCTTCCCCGCGCGCCGTGTCTGCCTCCCGCCCGCCGCCGCCTTCCCCGCGCGCCGTGTCTGTCCCCCGCCCGCCGCCCCGCTCTCTGGATGCGCAGATGGATCCGGTAGGAGTCACCGCCCCCGAGACCGGCCCGAGCCCCGCGTGGCAGAACAAGGTGAGGGGCGGTACCGTGAGGGGCTCCCCCGGGTGGCGACGGCCCTGTGCTGAGTCCCCTTCCCCGCGGGAAGCGCTGCCCCAGGCGTTTCTGCTGCGTGCGAGGGGAGAGTCCGGTTCCGCAGGGAGCCGCTGATGAGTCACCGTAGGCGGCGGCTCCGGGCTCCGCTTCCCCCTCCTAACTAGCGCGGCTGGATTTGACCGACCGCCCCACGCCCAGGGCTGACCCGGGCCCTGCGGGGAAGGACGGTCTGGGGCGGAGGGCCTCCCTCATCGCCGCCTCCTAGGGCTCGTGGATGGCGGCAGAGACTGGTCCGGGCCCCAGGCAGTTCCTAGGGCTGGTGTTTCCAGGGTCGCTCCCTGAGCTGCGCCAAAGCTGCTCTTCCTCTCTAGGGACCAGTGAGGTTTTAGGCTTATGGACTTTAGGGCCAGACAGGACTATCATCATCATTTAGTCTGTCGTCCTAATACACCCATAATCTCTGGCTGAGTCACTGAAGTCCTCAAATCTTCATTTAAAGACTTCAAGTTATAGAGAATCCACCATATACTCTAGTTCAGACCAGTAAGTGATCTGTGCCCCACTTTACCGAGAAAGGTAAAAAAAAATCTCCAGGGTTTCTGTCAATCTGACCTTGGGATCAGGAAGGAATTTTCCCCGATATGGTGAGCTGTTAGACCCTGAGTATGTAAGCAAGACCCACCAGACAGATGTGGGAAAGAATTTTCTGTAGTACTTGAAGCCAGTAATGAGCTGCCAAAATTGTAACAATCGGTTCCCTCCTCACCCCACGAGGGGGTCGTGGCCCACCCCCCGGGACTCCTGCCCCATCCAACCCCCCATGTTCCTTGATGCCCCCCCACCCCAGGGACCCTGCCCCATCCACCCCCCCTTCCCTGTACCCTGACTGCCCCCACCGCCCCATCCAACCTCTCCTCTTATTCCTGATGGCCCCCCGGGACCTCTGCCCCATCCAACCACCCCTTCTCTCTGTCCCCTGACTGCCCCTGGAACCCTTGCCCCTGACTGCCTCCCACCGCCCCGTCCAACCCCTGATACTTTCTGACTGCCCCGCTGGGACCCTTGCCCCTATTCAATCCCCCTGCCCTCTGATCGCCCCAACCCCTATCCACCCCCCTCCAACCCCCGAATTCCCCTGCCCTCTCTCCAACACCCCCTCCCTGCCCCCTTACCACACTGCCTGGATGTGGCTGGGGGCGCTACAGTCCAGCCACGGCCAGACGTGGGGCCAGGACAGGAGTTGCGCAGATGGAGCCTGGGGACATGGGGCTGGAGCCGGGCAGCTGGCCGGCTGGAGTCGGGGAGGGCCGCAGCCGGGGATGCAGGGCCGCCGCCACGCCCGGACCCGCGCTGTCGGAGCCCGTCCGCGTTGCACCACAGCAGGAGCTGGGCGGCTGGAGCCACGGGGCCAGGCCAGAGCCAGGGGGCCGCGTCCGGAGCTGGGCATCCAGATAGGTGGGGTTGCGGCCGCCGCCATGACCGGACCCGCACTACCAGAGCCGGGCTGCGTTGCACCACAGCAGGAGCCGGGCGGCTGGAGCCCCGGAGCTGGGGGGCCACATCTGGGTAGGTGGAGTCGCGGCCGCAGCTGTGCCCGGACCCGCGTGGCCGCAGCCGGGCGGCCGGGGACTGGCTCAGGCGCATGGCTCTCCTCGTTCCCTCTATCCCTACCTCAGCTCTGTCTTCCTGGGCCTGAGCGGTAAGCCTGCTTGCTTCTCAGCCCTCCCAGGCTTCCCGCACGAACAGCTGATTCACGGGAAGCAGGGGGGGAGGAGAAGCAGGGTGGAGCATTCATGGGAGGAGGCGGAGGCAGAGCTGAGGTGAGCTGGGGCTGCAGCAGGGAGCACTTGTTAAATTTAAATGCCCTTTTAGAACCGGTTGTCCCACATGGGACAACCGGTTCTAAAAGGGCTTCTAAATTTAACAACCAGTTCCCATGAACCGGTGCGAACCGGCTTCAGCACACCACTGCTTGAAGCCCTTCCTTTCTGTAGCCATTGGAGATATTTGTTGATAGCAGTCATGGGTAGGCCACATAGCATTCCAGGCAATGTCATCATACTATCTCTTTCATAAATTTATCAAGTTTAGTCTTGAAACAGGTGAGGGTTTGGTTTTGTTTTTTGCCCCCACTGCTCCCCTTGGATAACTGTTCCAGAACTTCACTCTTCTGATGTTTAGAAATTTTCATCTGACTTCTAGCGTAAACTTATTGATGGCTAGTTCATGTCTATTTGTTCTTATGCCAACATTGGTCCTTTACTTAAATAACTCCTCTCCCCTACTTGTTTACTCTTCTAATGTATTTATAGAGATAAATCATATCTCCCCTGAGCTTTTGTTATGTTAGGCTAAATAAGACAAACTTTTTAAGACTCCTCTCGTAAGGTAGGTTCTTCATTTCTCTGATCATTTTAGTAGCCCTTCTCGCTACCTGTCCCCTTTTAAATTAATGTTTCTTAAATGTGTGAGACCAGAACTGCACATAATATTCCAGATGAGGGCTTACCATTGCCTTGTATAATGGTAATAACACTTCCCTGTTCCCTGGCAATACCTCATCTGATGCATGTTAGGATTGCGCTATCCTTTTTCATTGCCACATCACATTGATCACATTATACTGTGATTGACCAGTACATTCAGATCTTTCTGCTCCTTTGTTGCTTCCAACTGATGCATCCACAGCTTATGTCAAAAATTCTTGTTGTTAGTCCTTAAGTGCATGACTTTGCACTATTAAATTTCATCTGACTTCTGTTTCTCCAGATTTCTTGTATGATATTGTTCTGATACAGTGTTAAGGCAGATGCCCTAAAAACTCTTTCTCTCTCCCCGCCCTTAACTAGGAAGGAAATACCACAACAAAGTTAAACAATAGGCTGTTGCTAGGGCTTGCCTTCAATCTGTGCTGGGAGGAGCAGGGAGGGTTTTATAGGTTACATTTGTGAGTTTGTATCTGGGAAGCTCAGATCTGGACTACCCGGAACAAAGACCATCAAGACAGGTAGTGGAAGACACCATGGTCCTGAGGAAAGGTCTGAGAACCAGGAGCTTCTATGTCCTAACTGTTGCAAGGCCTTGAGCAAGTCATTTTTCACTTCTCTTCTCACATCTAATGCACTAGGGTTCAAATTGGATTCATGTTTGCATGGTGCTTTGAATGTGGTATGTGCCATCTAAGTATTAAGCATGATGACATCTACCAATAGATCCATTTGGTACTTGAGTTAAAATTTGGCATGCCAATGGTAGAGTCCATTTTAGGTGAACATATGCTATACCTCTCCATTACTGTGTATCTGCTCTGATGGGATTATTAAACTGTTCCCTCTTAGAAGTGAAGAAATTTAACCTTGGGGTCCACTCTCAGGTGCCAGGAGAAAACTAGAACTTGTCTCAAACCTGCTAGCATAGCCTAAAGTGGGACATCTAACTTCTACAGACATGTAGAAATCAGTTTTTGTCTGTGGCTTGAAACCTTTTCCCGAATGTAATTTGGATACAATGTGTCCTAACCAGTCTTGACCTATTGTATTAAACTCTGAAAGATAGTGATCTACTTTGGCCTTTACTAACTTTGTCCTCACTGTAATGACATATGCTTGTAGATATGCAGAAGGACATGTCAAGGCATATTGAGCTCTAACTCAGCAGACTATGTGCATGGCAATGAGAAATGCACATAGATGGAAATAAACATCTTTTAACATTTTTAGTGCTCAAATACTTTACTCTAAATTGCCTGAAGAAATTAAGAGTATACTTAAATCTTTTCAGCAAAAAAAGGGGCTCAGAGTTGGTTTCCAAAACTGATGAGCAGACCTTTGTCTATTCCACTGCAGCCTGAAATCAATTTCAGTTCACTGCTGACACATTCTTGTTCAGCCTACTGCTTGCTAGCTAATGTTCCTGTTGGACCCCTGACAGGTGGGTCAGTGCACTTAAACCTTGATTCTGGGCAAAACTCTAGCCCCATTTAAGTCAGTGACAAAATTCACATTGGATCCAGAATTTAGACCTATGAAAACTTTTTTGGTTACATCTCAGAGATGTCTCCTTTAGTTTTGAAGGAATGTGTTGTATCTGTTACTGAAACAAACAAGTCTGCTCTCTAGTTTTCATTTTGTTTCAGTCTAAAAAAATATGTTGCTGAGAAATGTATAACACATTCTACTGGATTTAAAAAAAAATAGATATTAACTTCAATGTTTTTCCTTAGAGTAAGTTACTTTTTTAAGATGAATTTTGCTTTGTTTAGTGCTTGGCACAATGTGGACCTGACTTGATCAAGATCTGTAGGTGCCATGCTATGGCAATACTATCTCTAATAAAACCTCTAGAGTGAGTTGGTGGCCAGTTTAAAAATTGTTCTCAGTGTTGGCGATCTAGATGAAATACAGTTCTTGAAAATAACAGGTTTCTTTACTGGGACACACTATCTTGGATGTAAAAGTGCCTGAAATTGCATCCACACGGGAAGACTTCAGTTGGACTACATTCAGGTGCAAATGGCTGTATTCACAGGATTTGGTGCTTGAATTATACAAAGTATTTAAACTTGTGAGCTAATTTCTCCCTTCTTAGAGGTAGCCCAGCCCAGTGGACTTCATTACCAATCAATATGTAACTTTTAATTGTTACTGTTTCACTATAACCTTTCAAACTGTTTTAATTTGGAGACTTGGCTGAACCAATGCATTTTGCACATTTATAACTCAATATTCAAAGATATATTTAACTTTTGTCATTCAAATGTTTGAACAGATAATTTTTCCAAATTTTTGGGAGGAATCCTGAGCTGAGAGAAAATATGGTAAACTTCAGCCCCGAAGTGTTGTTCACATAACTTTCTCAAAAGGGAGGTTTTACAGAAATTCCCAGTTCTGATTGTCTATTACCAGGTGGCTCTTACAACATACTGTGTTGTGAATATATTCTTTAACAATCCAAATCCTCTGAAGTATTGGCACTGCCCTCTTCCCTATTTACCTTATGGTGGTCACTTAAAGGAGTACTGTTGTACTTTAGTCTAACAGTATTTGTGAGTCTGTGAAAGAAAGAGAAATCAAGACTACATCAGTTTGCGCTGAACCTATTAGTAGTTTAACTGTACTAACAAAGAAAGTAGCTTGTATATCTAGTTGCCGTATTTCAACAGACTGTTTCTTTGCAGTGTCCATGGGGAACCCCTAAACATACAGCAATATCATGCTCTCTTGCTGATGTGATGAGTGAACAGTTGGCAAAAGAGCTGCAACTGGAAGAAGAAAAAGTTGCTTTTCCTGAGGTGGTTACGTAAGTTAATCACCTTTGAATTTAAATGTTGGGTTAGTAAACTTGATGATTGCCGAGTCATCGTAGGTCTTCCTACATGGTATCTTAAGTAAAGGTGTGTAGTTACCGTACCATAGTAAATATTTTCCTCTCTGTCACCCTTTCCTGGGTCCATTTATGGTAGCTCCTCTAGAAATTTATTGTTAAAAACACCTATTCCAGTAGTTCTCCAGTATCTGAATCATGTGGATCTCTTCATGAGATCCACTCATAATCTTGTTCTCTCCCAGTTCATACTACTTTCGTGGAGAGGGCTTTTTAGACCAGTAGCTCTCAACCAGAGGTACGCAGAGATCTTCCAGGGTGTATCAACTCATCTAGATATTTGCCTAGTTTTGCAAAAAGCCGTAGCAAAGTTAGTACAAACTAAAATTTCATATAGACAAAATGAGAGAATAATCTTTCAGTAATAGTGTGCTGTGGTGCTTTTGTATTTTTATGTCTGATTTTGTAAGCAAGCACTTCTAAGTGAGGTGAGACTTGGGGTATGTAAGACAAATCAGACTCCTAAAAGGGATGCATTATCCCCCATTATTTTTAGTAAAAGTCAGACAGGTCATGGGCTTAGGTCGTGGGCAAGAAACAAAAATTCACATTTCTGTGACTTTTCATTAAAATAAGCATAACAAAATCTTAACCATAGTTAATTATTGAGAAGTTTTGCATTTAAATGCAGTTTCTCCAAGATTCTGTATTCAGTCTGGAATAAGTTAAGGGGATACAAGACAGTGTTTACTATGTTAACAGAACTTTTATTTCTTTTTTTTTTTTTTGTGCTTAGTGTTGCCGAAGGGCCATTTATTACAGGAGAAAACACTGACACTTCCAGTGACCTAATGCTAGCCCAGATGCTGCAAATGGAGTTTGACAGGGAGTATGATGCACAGCTTAGACGTGAAGAAAAAAAGTTCAATGGCGATAGCAAAGGTACTACCATCCGACATGACAGTCTTGTTAGACAAACAAGTACATTTATTTTATGACACCTGTTTGAGTTGACTGAGCTGTGAGGTAGTGGTGAATGCATGTTAATTACAAACTTTCTAATTTGTTTTGTTTCCCAAGTCTCCATATCCTTTGAAAATTACCGAAAGGTCCATCCCTATGAGGATAGTGACAGCTCAGAAGATGAGGTTGACTGGCAGGATACCCGTCATGATCCCTATAGAGCAGGTATTGATTGAATTTACTGTGTGTACAAAATGTACTATATAGGCCAAGATTCTAAAAAATGAGAGCCTGAAATTAGAAATGAGAGACATTGGGTACTTGGCACTGCTGAAAATCATGCTGTTTGTTTGTTATTTGTTTGTTCTTTATTATTTAATTTAGGAGTTTAACTTTAGGCTCCTATTTTTAATATATTGGTCCCTGATTACATGTGCCCTTTGTAAAGTTCTTATTTATTAAAAATTAGGTTGCCTATAGGTGGGTGGGTGTGTTATCAAGGCAGTACATTGTAATGAAGATTTCAATGCCCAATGTGCAGCATAGAACACATTGATTAGTCTTAATAGCTGGGTATTTGAGATTACCTGTTTGGAAGACCTATGTGTCTGTCATCTATTCCTTCCTAGAGTATGTGCCAGACTGTAACATAGGATGTATTATTTTAGAAGTCCACGAAGTGTGCAGAATGCTTCACAGAAGGGACTCTTGTTTGCTTTTTTACATTTTTAATTGATTTGCCTATTGTAGGCATCATGGAATAGTTACAAATATATTACGCTTATATTTGTGTATACATAAACTTTGACTTATATTATTCACTATCGGCAGATAAACCCACCACTACTCCAAAAAAGGGCTTTATAGGAAAAGGAAAAGAAATTACCACCAAACATGATGAGGTTGTATGTGGAAGAAAGAATACTGCTCGAATGGAAAATGTAAGGTCCATCTTGTGTGTGCAAGCATAATATGTATAAATGCCTTAAGTCAATCAATATTTGGAGGATTTTAGAGAAATGTATGTTTGTGTGCTGCAGAATGTTATTCTAACTGTCCTTTAAATTAAGACTGTGAAACATTTGGATTCATTTTTTGATAGAGGTAAGTATTGGTGGAAAACTGAACTTTTTTTATTTCTAAACTGTTGTTAAAGTAATACTGTATGTAAGTGATACAAAAATCTTTATGTACAGAAATTACTTTAGTGCAAATATACCAGCAAGTTCAGTAATAAGAGGGGGAAAATCATTAAGCTTACACTGGTAAACATGCCAGTCATGTAATCCAAATGATTTTAAAAAACAGAACCAAAAAAACCTTACCTCAGTCAGGGAAACTGAGTCTTAATCACTTAAATTATAAGCCAGCATTCTACACTGTCTATCCACAGCAATAAATATTTGCATATTAACATAGCTGTATCAGAAAATATTGGAAAGAAGGAAATGCACGCCAGTACTATCTTTATAGGGTAAATGATGAGTAATCTACTTACAGAGTGAGTGAGAGCAATTGCTTAGCTCTTGATTTAAAATTATATTGGAACATTTTGTTAGCACCCTGTAAAACTTGCTTGGTGGAATGCTGTCACAGAAGCCATTAACTGAAGCAGCCACTCTTCCAGTTCTGAAGCTAAGCATTATAAAAGATAGTTCTTGAATATTGGAATCAAAATCTTGTTCATTTGCTGTATCTTTGTCTGTCTCCAGTAGTAGTATTATTTTTTAAATACTTCGTCTGTTTTGTAGTTTGGACCTGATTTCCAGGTTGGAGATGGAATTGGAATGGATTTAAAACTATCCAATCAAGTATTTAATGCCTTAAAGCAACATGCATACTCTGAGGAACGTCGAAGTGCCAGGCTCCATGAGAAGAAGGAGCATTCTACCGCTGTATGTCTTGGTGCTAAGCCATTTTAAATCCCAAACCTTCCATACCAACTTGCATATCATTTTGATACATTTTAGAAAGAGTAATCCATTTTGACTAAACCAAATGAGCAACGTTTGACATGGGGATTACTGGATAAGGTTGTATTGTATTAACTCCTATAGTGGGAAACTCTCTTTGCCTTCATCTAAGCCATGTGTATTGTGCTCAGATACTGTGGTCACAGCTGCCATATAAATGCATGCAATATTTTGATAGGCTTCCCAAAATAAGAGTAATCAAGTTATTACCAATTTGCTTGGGCTTTCTATATCTTTAATACCTTGGAGCTGATCATCTGCTTCACAACTATTTCTGGAATTTCCATTAGAACTTAGTTTTAGAAATCCTGAGAAAAGAAGGGATTAATCCTAGATACCTGGAGTATACTACTTTTAAATTATCTTAATAACTAGAGCTTCAAGAAGATAGGTTGCTGTTTGAACTCCCTCAACTTGTCATCTAGAAAACCAATTGGTATTCCTGATTGGTTGAAACAGTTGATTTTTTTTGGGAGGGTGTGGGGGGGAATTCTAGCGTGGTGGTCTTGATTTTTGCCACTGAGTTATGGGAATTTAGAGAGAGGTTAAAAGAGCTGTCCATCTCAGTGTTGTCAGTCAGTAAAATGATTATAATACCTAAACACCTCTGAGGTATTCAGGCTTCACATTTGTAAAGCTCTTTGAGACTCAAAGATGAAATGTGCAATATGAAATGCTGATGATGCTCTTCTGTGTGCATAACAGCAAAGATGTGGTCCTTGTCCCAAGGAGCTTACAATCTATAAAAAAAAGTGTTAAGTAAAATAAGTCTTGAGATAAAAGAGGTGTTCTGCTCAAGTGTAGAAACAAGAACAACCTACTTATGCTTTTTCTCCTAGATTGTTCATGAGAACACATTTTGCCAGTTAATTCAAATCAGATGGAAAGGGTATTATCCTCTAAATAATCAGAACCACCACTAGGTTTAAATGAATTTAGATAAATCATTCACATGTTTACTTTTTCTCCCTTTCTCCTGTAGGAGAAAGCAGTGGATCCTAAAACACGTTTACTTTTGTACAAGATGGTCAATGCTGGGATACTGGAGACCATCACTGGCTGCATTAGCACAGGAAAAGAATCTGTTGTTTTTCATGCTTATGGAGGGAAGTAAGTGTGTGATTGTCATGCTTTGGGGTGCAATCCAGACCAGAAAGGGGTTGTCACTACTTGCTCTGCAACCCTGGGGTGCTTTATAGTGCTTTGTGCTGTAGCTCCCAGCCTGGGAGCTCTCTCAGCGAGTATACAAGCATGCAGGTCACACCCTGGGTGTGTGTCAGTGCGCTAGACAGCCCTGTTTCAGCATCCTCTCTGCAACCCCACTCTGGCTTTCACCAGCCTTGGTTACAACCAGCAAGGTGACCCCAACACGCTCCCAGTACTGAATTTTCCCAAAATTATGTGCACTGCAATGCCCAGCTCTCTCCTGGCAAGTTGTGAGAGAGATAAGGTTCATTTGTTCCCTTAAAGCGGTGGTTCTCAAACTTTTGTATTGGTGACTCCTTTCATAAAGTAAGCCTCTGAGTGTGACCCCTCTTACCAATTAAAAACACCTTTTAAATATATTTAACGGTATTGTAAATGCTGGAGGCAAAGCGGGGTTTGGGGTGGATGCTAACAGCTCGCAATCCCCACGTAATAACCTTGAGTCACGACCCCCAGTTTGAGAACCCCTGCTTTAAAGAGACAAGAGCACATTGCAGCTTATTAGCTGGGATGAATACACGCTTCCCTCAAGCACAGCCCTGAGTTGGTTTATAGTAAAAATAAAACAAATTTATTAACAATAGGACATAGGCTGAATGATGCCAAGTAAAAGAAATAAAAACAGAGGTAGTTTTAAGCAAATACAAGTGGGTAAAAATGCATCTACAAGTCTAAAATTTAGTCTAACAAGGTATACAGGCTTTGTTCAAGATGGTGTCTATCACCAGTCTTCCTTCTTCCCAGCCCTGGCTGACTTTCCCTCAGTCAGGACCTTCCACAAAAGTACAAAATGCTGGTTTTGCTTAAGCAGGTCTCTCTCCTATATATTCAGTTTTTCCAGAGACTTTAATCCCTGCCCCCTTGGTTGAAGGACCCATCTTTCTCAGCTTCCAACAGCTCTTTTTCCTTGTCTGTCTAGTAATGGATGTGAAAGATGGCTTCTGTCTTTGCTTATATTTCTCGAAGTTCAATGACCTTGTTTCAAGCAGCAGAATGACTTCATGCTGTTCTTCTCTTCCCATCACCCTGCTGATTTCTATGTAAATACATCTTCCATTGTATTTAGTCGCACCTGGCTTAATTTAATTCATTGGAGTCAGGTAGATTGCTGCCTTCCCTCCTGTCTGGGTAAAACCTGTTTCTCCCTTTTGTTTGGACAAAGACTGTAAAGCATGATATCAATGTGTCCTTATATAGTGTTAATACATAGAGCCCTCTTTCCTAGACAGGGTATCTGCCTCCATATTTTCTTTCCGTTTTGTATAGAAGAAACCTGTTTTTGTCATTCTTGTCTGTTTAGTCTTCAGGGTATATCAGAGAATATCCATAATTTCACCTACAAAGTTGTTGCACACATTTCACAGCAACATTAATGACCATTGTGGTGGTAGATTTCAAACGATATAATCACATCACCTTTTAAATAAATATCATGACAGCAGTATGTGAGGGGTAGTGAATGTCAGGTGTGACGAGTTGCTAACACAGAGTGGTGATCAGTTACTAACACTGGCCTTAATGGTGAGATGATACGAAAATGGGAAGAAGCAGCAAAACACTTGAGCGGTCTGGGTTTTTGAATTCTGAGATTTTTATGTGTATTTACAATATCATTGTCCCTGAAGTAAAGGATGTAAATAGCAGTTAAAAAAGTTAACCAGTTAAATGATGATCAGTTAACGGTTAACCGAGGTAGTTCTCAGGGGCCTCACTGGGGTTAACGGTTAAGGTTGGTTAACTGGTAAGCCTAATGCTTACCAGTTACCTGTTTCACCTTTTACAGCCTTAGTTGAAGTTTTATATATATAAAATGATTAATTGTAAAAAGCCAAAAAGTACATTTAAAAAAAAAATCCCTGATATTTTCCTTCTCCAAAAATAGCCTAGAAAATTAACATAAAACTTTAAGTATAAACCTTCATAGGCTTGTATATGTGTCCTTGTTTTGGGCCCCCCTTCAGTGTTAGGCCTCATGCCCTTACCTGTCTTTTTTTTTTTTTTTTCTTGCCATTATCCCACTCAGGCTGGGATCTGGGTGCAGTACTTGGTCTGTGTCAACCACTTATTTAACCCAGCAGGTCCAGCTAGACATCTGCATTTCTTCCCTTTGGGAGCAAGTGGAAGAGTGACCAAACAGTCTTCTTAAAACAATTGTTTTTATTTAGCAAGAGAAAGAAAGTGTTAGAGGATTTTAAAACTGACATCAACAATTAGGTCTCTTAGAGTATGGCTACACTGGCGAGTTGCAGCGCTGGAAAGCCTCCACCAGCGCTGCAGTTAGTAAGTGGCCACACCTGCAGGGCACTTCCAGCGCTGCAACTCCCTGGCTGCAGCGCTGGCCGTACACCTCACTCAGCATGGGGAATAAGGATTCCAGCGCTGGTCATCAAGTGTGGCCACACACCAGCGCTGTGATTGGCCTCCAGGGTATAAGGATGTATCCCAGAATGCTTTTATAAATTACTCTCTTTGTTTTGTTATGCAGCCTCTCTTTGTTTTGTTATGAACGTTGCTGCTGCTGCTTATCTAAAAAACAAACAGAGCTCCTGTTTGCTGTGATCATCTGTCCCTGGCTGTAAACAATCAAATGAGAGGCAGTCAGGGAGTGAATGAAACAGCGGGGAGTCGTGTTGGCTGCAGGCTGTTTGCAATTAAGAATTAAGAGTAAGGGGTCAGAAACGTGTTCTGATTTTTCAAGGCAGGAAGCTAAACACACAGTGTTGGCTCCAAAAATCCCCTCTCTTTCTCCCCCCGCTCCCTGTCACACTAGACCCCACTCGACACCCCTCTTTTAAAAAGCATGTTGCGGCCACTTGAACGCTGGGATAGCTGCCCATAATGCATCACTCCCAACAGCGCTGCAAATGCTGCAAATGTGGCCACACACCAGCGCTGGTAGCTGTGAGTGTGGCCACACACCAGTGCTGTCCTTACACAGCTGGATGACCAGCGCTGCAAACTACTAGCGCTGCAAACCGTAAGTGTAGCCATACCCTAACATAAAGTGCTACAATTCCTGATGGTGATGTAGGCAGTCATAGGTTCTTACAGGTGCCTGAACTGGCCTTTAACCCTGCTAGAGTTCTTTGTTCTCCTGCATCTGGGGTTTGGCCTTTCCTTTTCAAACCAGTTTCATAGGCTGACTGGAGACAGAACCAGGAAAGCTAATTGTTCTGGCATTGTCCCTTAACTCTTAAATGTTTGCTGATAAGTAGGTATCTTGAGCCATCCTTCTCCTTCCTCCCTGTGTTCCAGAATAAACCAATATATGTATATAAGAAATATATTCATATAGTAAACATCATCCCAATAACCAGGCCTACCGTATTCATAAATTATTATAGATAGCTCCATAATTGTCATAAAATGTTATGTAAAAGTGGAGTTAAAATCTTAACCTGGGTTTCAACTCTGTCCACTGTACAGACAAACATCAACAGAGGGAAGAAAGTAAACTGTAAAAAAGGGGCTATTGAGTGATTGGACATACAATGATTTCCACATTTCACCTGTTACAGAGGTTGCATTTAACCAAGTAATATTTAAACTGTATCAGTTCCATTTCATTCTAGAAATGGATAATAAGCCTACTTGATAAACTTTTGGTCTTCATAATTGAAGTCCTTCACAAGCTATTAATACTAGAATTGGTTTAAGAACCAAGTTTAGCCAGGGAACTCTGCAGTCTTTTCATGGACTTAACTTCAACATTATATTCAGTGTTTTGTTTCTGCATGATCTTAAAACACCTTTTTTAGAAACAAACAAGGCCGGCTCCAGGATTTTTGCTGCCCCAAGCAGCAAAAAGAAAAGCGGGGGGAGAGGGGGAGTTGCGATCTGTGGGAGCTCTACCGCCACTTCAGTCTTCAGCGGCAATTCGGCGGCTGGTCCTTCGCTCCGAGAGGGAGTGAGGGACCCGCCGCCAAAGAGGCGGACGTGCCGCCCCTCACCATTGACCGCCTAAAGCAGCTACTGGAAACAAACAAACTCAGTTGATTGTGCTAGAGACCTAGAAGTAGATTCAACATTTAATTTTTGTTCTATGTTGGTTTTTTTTTTTTTTCAATCATAAGAACGGATGAGGATGATAAAGCTGTACCTCCAGAATGTGCCTTAAAGGTATTTAAAACTACCCTTAATGAATTCAAGAACCGTGACAAATATATTAAGGATGACTACAGGTTTAAAGATCGCTTCAGTAAACTGAATCCACGGAAGGTTATCCGTATGTGGGCAGAGAAAGAAATGCACAATCTAACAAGGTACAAAACCAGTATAATTGGTATTAGTGTCTGACCTTTTCCCCCCTATTTTTCAAGGAAGCTTTGCTACATCACTGTAAAGTCCTACTTTGATGTGGGGGCCTTGATGCACATGTGTGCTCCAACTCTCACATCTTATTACATATCATTTTAATTCATACAGTTGAGATACTACAAATGTTCAGTCCTTCCTTATTCCCTATATGCTTTCAAGCTCAGGATTGTATAACTGAGCACGTGTATTTTGTAGATTGGGAAATCTTTCAAGTAAAAGTGTCTGTTGGTCATTTTAAATTGTTGCCAGACCTCTATTGTAATCAAGTCTTTGAAGCCACTAGCGTTTACCTCTGAAAATTACAATCTAAAATGAAACCAAAAGGTTTGTAGCCTTCAAGGCATAATGTTTTTGGAATCCACTGTATGGCTTCCAATGCTTTTATGTATATTCTATGTGAATTACTACATTGATCCAGAATAAGCTTGAAAAAATGTTTTCGCACCAGAGAAGAGCTAGCATGAATTTTTGACTTACTCTTGCAATAATATCTATCTTCTGATCTACAGAATGCAGAAAGCAGGAATCCCTTGTCCACAAGTGGTTATGCTTAAGAAACACATCCTGGTCATGTCTTTCATTGGCCAGGATCAAGTTCCAGCTCCTAAACTGAAGGAAGTAAAACTCAGTAGTGAAGACATGAAAAAGGCCTACTATCAAATTCTTCATGTAAGATTATGCTGATGTCTTTACCCAACATTCTGGTAACAATTCCTGGGAGAGTAGTATAGATGACAAGTGTGTGTGTGTGTGTGTGTGTGTGTGTGTATATTCTTCACAATATATAAAACCTCTGGACCTCCATATCAGCAATGTTTTGCAATAGGTATATTTTGGGGCATATGAATAAATGAGGATAAATCAGAAATGATGCATGAGAGGAAAAATAAGACTTGGAATTAACTTGGATAGAAAACAAACTTAATGCTGAGTGGTGGCAAACTGGCGGTTGGTAGAAAACTGCTATTCCAGGTCAAAGGTCCCAGGTTTTGGAAGAATTATTCCGAGGAGAATTCCGCGCCACCATGTGTACGCAGAATTCATGTCCCCTGCAGATTCTTTGCTTCCCTGCAAAAAAAAGACTTTCTGACGGGAAAGCAAAGGGAAGCCACAAGAGCGGTCATGTGCCCCTCCCTAGCAGTGTAAGCACGTCATTTCACGTGCCCGGAGCAACTGGTGGAGAGGTAATCGCCACAGGGGAGGGAGGCTAGGGACATTCTGGCTGGTGGCTCCTACCCTGTGCTGGGCTCAGATGCTACTCCTCACTAGGCTGGGAGCAGGAGAAGATGGGACTTGTTCTTCCCCTGCAAGGAGCCAGTGCTGGGTCAGACCCATCCCCAGAAACCTCTCCTGGCTGCACGAAGCTTTTCCCCCTCCCCGCTCCTGCCCCCATCGCTTCTCAGTGCTGGGGAGGGGATCACTACAGGGAACTGTTTCCCCCCCCCCCCCCCCGGCAATCTGCCCAACCTCTGTGCATTTGGCACTTCCACCCTGCTGAGCCTCACCCCCCTACATCCAGACCCTCCACTCTGCACCCAGACAATCCTGCCGAGCCCCAACCACCTTCACCTGGACCCCCTGTTCAGAGTCCCATTGCCCCTGCACTCAGAACCCACCAGCAAGCTCCTGTGCATCCAGATTGTACCACATAGAGCCCTCTCACCCCACAACTGGATCCCCCGCACACACTAAGCCCCTCCACACTTGGATCTTGCCAGGTTGAGCCTGCCTGCCTATCCACACCATGCTAGAGCTTCCACGTTTATTTTTTGACAAATACAATTTGACAAATTTTAAAATATTGTGCACAGAATTTTTAATTTTTTGGTGCAGAATTCCCTTAGGAGTAAAGAATATTAGTGATCTAGTGAGTGTCTCTGCTGAATTCGTCTGGTCCTGTATGAATACTTGTATTATCATTTTTAATCTCTCTAATGTACCTTTGCTAAGTAACATTTAAGTAGCTCCATTAACCAAACTGTCTTGCTGATTTGTTTGGTGGGTGAGAGGGAAGTGTGAGGGTAACTAAGGTGGGATGAAAGTTATTCTGGTTTTAAAAAAACAAAACATGGAGGACTTTACTCTAAAGCCCTTTAACTGTCTCAACCAGTCTGATATATACCCATCAGTGTGAGTGCTAAAGAATAAAATTATAGCCCTTGACCTGCAATTGTAAATACTTAATTGCTTATTCCCCACTTCAGCTGGATAAAATATTTTATCAGCTGTGTGTACGTACACTCAAATCACTCTTATGACTTGTTTTTCTGTAGTCATAGTGAGAAAAGCTAGGTAGAAACTAAAGATTCCTTGCAGTTAAACCCTGAAACTTGTGGAGCTACACATATGTCGTTTAAACTGAATTTAGTCGGTGTTGGGCACTGTTCAAAGGAAGATGAGGTCCTTGCTCAAAGGAACTCAGTTGACATTCTGCAGATATAATGCAGATTCATAAACCCAGAATGAACAATGTAAGATTGAATCTAGAGGTGTGTTTCTCCTACTTAGTGTTGAAGTATTTGGACTCTCTCACTGTTGAAGTTCAACTTTAATTCATTTTGTGTAATTTCTAATGTCATGACTCTGGGTGAAAAGTCATCAGTGAGTGCTTATCTGTTCGATAGAGGATGAGGTAAAAAAGTTGTCTAAACATGCCTATCTGTCTACTGCAGTTGGACTGGTTGACGGAGTTCAGATAAGTTCACAAGTCTTGATGTTTTTCTTTAGCATAACTGTTTTCCTTGAAATTCTGAACATTTAGTTTCTATTTAACAGGAATAAAAGATGTGAAGTCACAATTCCTCACATTAGCCAACTGCATGTAAACTTGAAATGTGACTACTAGTTGGATGGAAAAAATGCTTTGCTCTACCCTGGATGTACAAACAGTGCTGACTGATTACCACCCAAACAAGTATTCTTTGCTTAATTGTTCATTTTTCTTACCTCTCGCAGATGATGCAACAGTTATATAAAGAGTGCTCACTTGTTCATGCTGATCTGAGTGAGTACAACATGCTATGGCATGAGGGAAAGGTGAGCATATTCTTAAAGTAGAAAAAAAGGCGTATTTAATGTTGAGTGTCTGTATGCACTGTGAACCAGTACATTTCTCTGTTTACTTTAGGTCTGGTTAATTGATGTAAGTCAATCTGTGGAGCCAACCCATCCTCATGGACTTGAGTTTTTGTTCAGAGACTGCAGGAATGTTTCACAGGTAGGGGTTCTGCAGTTAGTGACCTCTGCTTGCTTGCTTTTTTTTTTTTTTTTTAAACTTTGATGTAAAAGGCTTTTTCTGGGGACAGGGAACAGACTTTTAAATATATATGAAGTTGATAAAATCATCAAATTCAGTTTTGGAAATGATCACTTGTAAACACTGAGTGATGTGTTTAGATACAGGAAGACCATATTGGAGTGAGATTCAGCACTAGAGAGGAATAAAATGGTGCTTCTAGAATTGAAACCTGCTCTTGGATCATGTTGCTTGGTTGTCTTGGCGGGGGTGGAGAAGGTGGAGCGGAGTCAAATTTAAGTGCTACTTCCATATCTGATTAGTAATTGTAGTTTGTGACATGCGCCGCGTGTACTATTTTATAAACTCTGATTACAAAGACACTGTAATACAGTCTTTCATTTTTAACAGTTCTTCCTGAAGGGAGGTGTATCAGAAGCACTTAATGAACGGGAGCTCTTCAATGCTGTCTCAGGTTTAAATATTGCAGCTGACAATGAAGCTGATTTCCTAGCTGAGGTAAGATTCTCTCTGTGGGTGATACCTAATACTAGTAAATTAAGGTCAGCTAGCTAGCAGCCAGCCACAATCCTATTTCCTCAACATTCTTAGTTGTTATGACTAATCCTGTTAGGATAGCTGGTGAAACTATAGTAAACGTAAATCTCCAGCTTTTTAAATTCTGATTTTTCTAGGTTGAAATAGCAGAAGCTGATACAGACAAATTACACCAGTTATCTTACATATAACTGAGGTCGTTTTAATTAAGTCACAATGTTTCTTAAACCACTGAATGAAGGTTTTTTTTAAGAAAAATACTAGTGGGGTCACGCTAGGACAAAGAAGCTGTTTAAAAAAAGATATAACTTTTATTGCTTATTTTCAGTCATTTTTAAATGCAAAAGATTAGAACCTAAAAATAAAGCTTATGTGCTACGATCCTCAAAAAGTTAGGATCCTAAAATTAGACTTCTAAAGCCACATTTTACTTCCCGATTGATTGATTTTATTTATTTTTTAAATTTTGGCTGTAACTCATTTCTTTTAAATGTGTCCTAATGTCATATCAATTACATTCTAAAAAATATCAGATTAAGTGGGAGATGTTTTTAAGCAGGAAATGTCTTAAGCAGGGAGAGGGGATGTGTGTATATAGATAGATGTTTAATGTCTTCAAGCATTCTTGAGTTACTAGGTAAAAGGGCACTTAGTAGTAGAAAAGCATTGGAGAGTTGTCCTGATAGGCCCTAGCAGTGCAGACCCATGCTGGTCCCAGCCATAAAACTGTGTATTTCTGTATTAATGTAGAAACATGTAGGGGGTGAGAAATTTTAGTTCTGATCAGCTCCTGGACTGGGTGTGCTACCAGTGTGCTCAGCTAAAGAAGGAGAGAAATAAGACACAATGTAACATTCTAGGGAACTGCTACCAGTGTTTCAGTTTTTCTCCACTGTCAAATGCTGGTAAGTGTCCATGCTTTATTGAGTTGTAAGATGGTTTTGGCGTTCTCCTACAAAATCCTTTGTTTTATGATTTGCCATAATAGGGAGAGGTGCATTAATAAGTGAATGTTGTTACACAATATGATCTTCCAAAGACTAATTGGATAGCCCCTCTGTAAGCTTCAAACCATAACTTCCAAGCTGTTAGTGGGGCTTCACACTGGTCCCTATTTACATTCCTTCTTTTCTCTTAATTTCTTTGTCTTCTCTTCTATGAGTATTGGAGAAAGTAGTGCCCCACACTAGCTCTTTACAGGCTGCAGACCAAAACAGAATAGGACTGTACTATTTTAATCATGTAAAGCACTTGACTGTGACTTTATTTACTGCTCTGCTAGTACCATTGACATCAGGGGTGGGCTGGGCTGTCCCATCAGCATGAGGCTACTCTGGAACTTCCTCCACCACTCATCAGGGGGGGTTGAGATACAGCAGTGGTGTTTTAGGCTTGAGAAAATTAACACTTAAGTGCTTTTGGGGGAAATCTGGACACAGTCTAGACTCTGGGGGACGCGCCCCCCCCTCAAAAAACCCTGTCCCTGAACCTGAAAGCATTGTATATACTTCTGTTCCATTAATTTGCTCAAGGTAGATGCTTCTTAAAATCTCCTAAACTTTGCATATCACACCCTTGATTAAAGCTGGTGTGGCTGAACCATTGCGAGCGTTAGATATTCAGGAAATGGATCATAATGTGTGAACTAGTTTACTCCTGTAAACTAGCTGTTTTAACACAATATTTTGAAGCACTTGCTTACAGGCCCAGTTTTTATAAAAACTTCAGAGTGGATTTATTTCTATCTTACAGATTGAAGCTTTGGAAAAAATGAATGAAGATCATGTGCAGAAACATGGAAAGAAGTCACCATTTTCAAGTGATGGAGATCCACCAATAATATACAATGAATAGCACTGAATGCATAACTGCTTTAAAAGAAACAAGTTTGCTGCTTCTGACCATGTTAGTGCAGTGGTAAATGTCATCTTCCAAAGACAAGGAAATCTGTGGTTGTCTTGGAATGCCAAAAAGGAAAACACAATGAGTGTACCCTGGTGCTTGTGTTTTTTACATTGGCCTGCAAGGCAGGCTCTTGGGATTTTAGAATGGCACTGTGAGAATAGAATGTCACCACATCTAATGTTCTGATGATTTAACGAACCTTTCAGTTACATTAGATTATTGTAGCTGAGTTAATCATATTTTGCATGATTTAGAGCTTAAATGTCTTCAATTTTTTTTAAATTGACGATTCCAGATTAGTAGTGGCTACAGTATAAATGGTATGGAAGAGCAATAGTCCCTATCATCCTATCTGGTTTAAGATTCTATATCTGTTTATACACAATATAGGTGTAGCCCATTTTTCCACATTTAAAACAAACAAACAAAAATTAAATTATTATGGACAGCCGTCACAAAAATCTGATTTCTTAATATAACCATCTTTCACCTGTTTTAAAATCACTTTTTTTTTCCCCTTCACGTAAATGGAATATGGCTTAAGATGCCAGTCTAAATATAATTGCATGCAACATGGTGGGGAGCAAGCCTGAACTGTCCAGGGGGCTGAGTTGGCAACACGTCAGGGTCTCCTGCTGGCTGCGCTCAGTTTACATAAAATGGAGCAGATAGCTGTCATCTTTATCTTTACTAGAGAAATCCTTCAGAGTACAGCTTGAATCAAAATGGATCCTCTTCATTCAGCCTATATTGAAACTCTGGGTTGTACTTTGGACACTTCTGATTCAACTAAAGTCAAATTAGAAATCTTAACAGAACCAAAGCTGATTATCACAATTGATTTATTACACAATGGAACTGAGGCAAGAAATAAAGTTGAACATGTGTTGAGGTTTTTCTCCTACTGAAGTAGAAATTAGAACTCAAGAAAGTGCTTATGCGTTTCATTGACATTTTGACTAAAAAGTATTTAATCTTTTGTTTCTTATATATTTTATATATAAAACTTTTTAACCTGTCTAGACCTCACTAGAATTACAGTCTGTCAAAAGATTTATTTCTGTGAAACAATGCATTTAGAAGATGAGCTGATTGAATGGGGTGGTATGAATTAGAAAATCCTGAAGATTAAATCATTTTTTGTATATTTATTTTATTGCCCTTTGTAATGGTACTTGTTACCAGGCAAGATATATTGTTGCAGTGTGTGACATTCTCACAGTGTGCTGTGCTGTGCAAGTGCTCTTCCTGTTGGAAAATAAATGGTGAAGTAAAAACTTGCGCTCTTGTGGCTGTATTCTTGTGTAGTATGTTGTTGAGACATTGCAGTGACTTGAGTTAGTCCTAAAAGCCTTGTCAGCAACAGATCACTTGGAACTAGTGTTCCAGATGGGACTAAACTGTGTCGGCATCATTACACAAAACACCATGACCGGGTGGCTGCTACATCAACCACCAAGAAGCCTTGAGTAATCTCACCTCTTAAACTTGGATTTTTCCAGCAGTTTAGTGACTATTGCCAGCTGCCTCTTCTCTTTCATAAGAACCAGAGCATTGATTACTCCTGGGGCAATTCTGCACCAAAAAAATTAATTCTGCACACTATTTGAAAATCTGCATATTTTATCAAAATACCACAATATAATCACACCAATTTCAATTATTTTGGTAATTTTATTTCAAAATAGGTGTCAGCAACTATGTCTACAATGATGCAGACACCAAAAAAGTTTCAGGAAATGTCTTTTGACAAATAGATTCCTTACTAAGCATATTAATACAGAACTTCAAGTAATTCATTTAAACTACAATACAGAAAAAACAGTTACTCACCTTCTCGTACCTTCTTTGAGATGTGGTGTTCATGTCCATTCCAATCAGGGGTGTGTGTGTGTGTGTGTGTGTGCGCGCGCATGTGCATGGTAGCCAGAAGATTTTCCCATTGCAGCATCTGCCGGGTCGGTCTGGGTGCCCTGAGGAGTCACACCTTTATGGCACTCAATATAGAGCCCTGCCGACCTGGCACCCCCTCAGTTCCTTCTTGCCAGCTACTCCGACAGGGGTAGGAGGGTGGGTATTGGAATGGACATGAACAACACATCTCGAAGAACAGTTACGAGAAGGTAAGTAACCATTTTTCTCCTTGGAGTGCTTGTTCATGGCCATTCCAATCAGATGACTCACAAGCTCAAGTTCTTCTTCGAGTGATTGCTCCTATCCATTCCATGCCATGGCGGCGTATATACCCCAGCCGGCCCGTCCGCTCCTCAGTTCCTTCTTTCCGCCCGTGACGGCTAGTAGGAACAGTGGAGTGCTCTCCTGTCCTCCACAGCTTTACTGTATATAGTTATCATAGTTGTTAAAGTTTCTTAATAGTTCTATAGTTAGTGGCATATTTCATTAGGTCAGTGACCCGCGACGACGCCTGCCTCCGCTGTGCACCGCCCGTCTCCCCGGAAAACCGGAGGAGCTGAGGCTGCCAAGACATTTATCGAGCTTACCGCTGATGGTCCATTGGGAAGCCACTTCCGCGCACTTCGCCCCCCGGCGCCCGAGCCGAAGTCCCGCCGCCCCCCCCAGTCGCGTACCGTCGACTCCCGGCGACGCCCAAGTCCCTCCGGCCCTCACACCCATCCCCACGCCGCCCGCCGCCGGGTCGAGCCCGGCGGCCGCCGCTCGGTCGGGGCCGGCGTCGAGCTCCCCGCCCGCGCGGTCGAGCCCGCGCCCGCGCCGGTCGCTCCACCGGCCGCGACGCGGCCACCCCCGCCGCGCACCGCTGGGGCCCTACTCCCGCACGGATGCCCGCCCGCCACCACTCCCCCTGGGCCATCAAGCTCTCTCCCCGCGCCCCTGGGGGGGCAGCAGTTTGACTTCGGGCGGGTCCTCCCACCAGAACATGGACCACAGCAATGGGTCAGCTCGCACACACGGCACGCACTTAGCATGACGCGTTTCCCGCAGACACGGTGCGGCACCCTCATCCTCCTCCCCGGCGAGGCGGTGGCAGGGGGGCACCGCCGGAGCCCCCGCCGAGCGGAGTCGAGAAGAAAGTACTCGTCCCGAGGGGCTACGAATACCTGTATGTTCACCAGTTGTCCAATCTGTCAATGACCGAGGACGGGCAGCAGCCGCTGCAGCGCCAAAAGCGAAGGAGTCCAAGCGCATGGACCAGCGGGGGGCCTCCAACTTCAGACGCTAACCAAATGGCTTCATTCAACATCTTGGGCTGCCTAGCCAGCAAGCAGAGAGCTTACCCCGCAGGATTCCGCGGGAGTTCGCGGTAGACGAGCGGACTCGGGGGCCAGACCCATAGCGCCAGGGGTCACCATGAGACGCATTGCATGGCTCCAGTCCTCTCTGCCCGGAGAGGTCCAGCACACGCCCAGACCTTTCCTTTTGAGACGCAGGGTCTATTTTCAGAAACCGCACATTAGGGATGCACGCGCGCACCCCAAGGCGTCCTTCCATACAACAGGCCTCGCGCGGCCGCCGCGCTAACAATCGGGCGCCGCCGCCGCCGACGCACCGGCGGACGGGCGGACCACCAAAGCCAGGATCGCCCAAGGCCCAGGGCCCAAAGTCGGGCTTTTTGACGGGACGCGGAGGGCCCGCCACCTCTCTCCGAGTTTTCTTCGACTTTCCCGCTTTCCTTCCGGCGTGGTCATCTGTAACTCAGCACGGGCACAGTACGCTACGCTACAGTTCATTTCATTCGCCTCCTCCCACCCTCTGTTGCGTGGGTGCCATCGAGGAGGTGCCCTCCCAGCACGCAGCAGGGGATTCCAAGCTCAGTCGGATGGTGACCTTGGGGTCCATTATCCATGCCTTCATTCATGTGGCACCCCCCACCCAGACGCCGCGCTTCCTTCTTCCTGGAGGTCGCAGTTACACAGCAGTGCAGTGCCCCCTCGCCTCTCCACGCCGCCGGTAGGTATTCCAAGTGCATGGCGGTCGCCGCCGCAGCCCTCCGCCGCCGCCGCATCCACGTCTACCCATATCGCTGATTCGGGCGCTCCCAAGCACTGGAGTTCATAGCGGTCCCGGTCCTAATCTGGCCAGGCGTGAGCGCCCTCTACTCGGCACGCACGCGTTGGCCCTCCCTCATCGGGCACTGCAGGCTGTGGCTGGCGCCGTGTACCGCCTCATCGCGAACCCCTAGACATGGAAACGGTCTGCGGGAGGTTCGTTTCCGCCGCCTCGCCCATCAATCACCCTGACGACGACGACGCGCGCGCGGCTGGGGGCTCACGAGGAGACCCGGTCTACGGACAACACCACAGCCATGTTTTATGTCAACAGGCAGGGCGGAGCGCGGTCTCTCCTCTTTGCAACGAGGCGTTGCTCCTCTGGCCGAGCGCAGAACCGAGAGAGAGAGCCCGATCATACTCCGCCGCTCCGCCTGGCCGAGACAGCTCGTTGTTCTCGGCCCGGAACCCATTCCCCCGGCTGTGGCGGACCTCATACCCAGGACCTCTCGGCAGCTTTCACCCGAACGACCGAGAGAGAGACATTGTCCGCAGCGGTGCAGCAGTGCTGCTCGAAAGCAGAAAACCTTCAACGCTAACTACTTACCCGCCAAAGGAAGCGCTTGCTCTCTGTGCCGACCAGGAGATATCAACCTTCTCGGCCCCCATTCAGACTGTCGTCTTTGCCATCTCCCTCTCAGAGTGCACCGCAGCGCTGTCAGCATTTCGACCAGCTATAGGAGGTCGCCGATCTTTGCGCCCCTCCCTGCCGGGATGGGATCCCTGGTCCTCGCCCCAGCTCATGGGCCTCCCTTCCTCCCCCCCCTTGCTACCTCTCTCCTCCATCTTACCTGTAAGATGGCCTCGTGGCGCGATCACGTCCGCCAGACGGGTGCAGCGCCCCACACCGGCCTCCTTCCCCCCAGGGTGGTTCGCCCTTCCATCTCAACCTCCGTCTTCTTCCCAAGCCGCATGCCTCACCTCGGGAACAGCCGCCATCGCCTCATTCCGACCCCACCCACTGAAGAAAAAAGACGGTTACCACTCAGTAAATGGTTTTTCGAGATGTGTGTGCTTCTATCATTTCCAAACCGCCCCTCCCCCCCACCGTCGGAATAGCCGCAAGAAGGAACTGAGGGACGGGCGGCTGGGGTATCTTTTCAGGAGATGGGGTCTGAATCGTTCATTGATTGGAGCACTGCTTTTCCAAAGGCCACATTGTCTCTGGCCTGCTGGGTGATTGCATAGTGAGTGGTGAAAGAGTGAATGGAAGACCATGTTGCTGCTCTGCAGATTTCCTGGGTGGGAACCTGCACCAGGAACACTATTGAAGAGGCCTGAACCCTGGTGGAGTGCACAGTGATCAAAGGAGCAGGCAATCCTGCCAGGTTGTAGCATTCCTGAATGCATGACGTGATCCACGATTAAATCCGTTGAGAAGAGACAGGACGACCTTTCATTCTGTCTGCCATTGCCACAAATAACTGCACCGAGTTTCAGAAAAGTTTTGTTCTCTCGATGTAGAAGTCTAGCGCTCTATGGACATCCAATGAGTGAAGTCTTTGTTCCTGCTACTCGAGTGCAGTTTAGGATAGAATACCGGGAGGAAGATGTCCTGGTTGAGTGAAACTGGGAGACTTCCTTTGGGAGGAAAGCCAGGTGAGGTCTGAGCTGGACCTTGTCCTTATGGAACACAGTGTAAGGGGGCTCTGAAGTCAGGGCCTTGAGCTCAGACACCCTCCTGGCTGAGGTTAACGCTATCTTGTATAAGAGATGGAGCAGGGAGCATGTTGCTAAAGGTTCAAAGGGAAGTCCCATGAGTCTTGAAAGGATCAGATTGAGGTCCCAAGCTAGGACAGGCTGCTGGACCTGCAGGCATAGCCTGTCAAGCCCTCTAAGGAAACAATTGGCAAAGACCGAGCGGCCTTCTGGACCTGGATGAAAGGCAGAGATGGTGGCCAAATGAACCCTTATTGATGACATGGACAGCCCTGCTTCTTGAGATGGAGGAGATAATCCTAATATAAGTGGCACAGAGGGGAGCATTGGGGGTGGATGATGCTGCACTGACCAGATTGAAAATCTGTTCCACTTAGCAAGGTAGGTAGCCCTGGTGGAGGGCTTTCTACTGCCCAGGAGGACTTGCCTAACCAAGTCTGAGCAGGAGAGCTCCATTGGGTTCAGCCATGAAGTTTCCATGCCATGAGGTGTGTAGGGATATTAAAGAAGGTACTAACAGTGATTTCCCCCAAGTGACAGTGACCCCCCAGTTTCACCAAGTACACGGGCATGAATGAATGAACGATGATGATGAAAACTTGTAAGCTCCTGTCTGCAGAAAACATTGATTGTATCTTTCACAGGAAGATACTCTATTACTATGTAAAACTTACAAACAAGTTAATTGACTTTGTTCTTGAAGTGGTCACTGTTACCACCCCTGCTGTGAGCCTTAAGCCGTTAGTTGACTCTGCCTAAGATATGGAATGTATGTGAATGGTTAGGGAGGTGCTAGCTAGAAGGGATCCATCCGCTGGAGAATGTGTCAAGTGGACCACCAGACAACCCCCGGAGGGTAAACTGGGATCCACCCCAAACACCTGGAAGGAATGTGCCACTTTAGACAGTGTGGAGCCACCAGGAATGTGCCATCTGCTGATTGAGCCAGCAACAGCAGGATGAAACGGTTCCCATAGACTAACATAGGAATTAATTCCTATAAAAATGGACTCTAAAAACTGAGGACTTTGAGTCTCTCTGGTTCTGCTGCCAGCCTCCAGGAGCATCTGACAGACTCGGCTCCATCCTCATGACCAAGATACCTGGCCAGTAACTTGGCATGAGCAACTTCTAGGCTGGTAACTATAACACCTATACAGAACCTGAATGAATGATTGTGTGAATGAATATGTGTGTGTGTGTGTATAAGGAATAAGTAGTAATAGGAATTAGTCAAAGAACGTTGTTTGTTTTTATCTGTTGCTTTATTATTATATTTGCAATAAATGTGGCATCTTTGCCTTATCCCTCTTAATAAGATCCTGCTCGTTTTTATTATATTGGTATAACAGGTGCAGCGCCTCTAGGTTTGGATGTTGGAGACGGCCGTGATCCTGAGTTAGTAAGTCCAGGAAGAGCAGCAAGGTGACTGTAGCTTTCACGGACAGTTGCAGGAGTGATGTGTATCAGTGCTGGTGGGGCCAGGCTGGAGCTATCAGAATCACCAAAGCTGCTTCCCTCCATATCTTGAGGAGCACCTTGTGAACAAGAGGAAAGGGCAGGAACGCATATAGGAGATGGTCTCCCCTTGGGAGGAGGAACATGTCCACGACAGAGCTCAGGCTGTGATTCGGGAAGGAGCAAAACTGCTGACACTTCCTGTTGTGTCGTGTGGCGAACAGATCTATCTGGGAAAAAGCCACTAATAGAAGATTGAGTTCACGATGTCAAGGCGAAGGGACCACTTGTGGCCATGGAACGACCTGCTGAGATAGTCCACCAACTCATTCTGTACTCCAGAGAGGTACAATGCTTGCAGGTGTATCAAGTGTTCTACACAGAAGTCCCACAGCATGAGGGCTTTCTGGCACAGGTGAGAGGAGCGTGCACTCCCGTTTGGTTTGGGTTGGCCAGAGCCCTGGCCTGAGGATGGGTGTGGCTTTTTCCTGCCACTCCTGGTCCTTCTCTGGGAATCATCCTGACGGTTCTGCTGGTAGAAGCGCGGAGGAGGTTGCGGTCTAAAATGTTTCCACTATGTAGCAGGAGTATGGAGGCCCAATGATTTGAGAGTGGCTCTTGATTCCTTTAGGCTATGTAGCCTTCTGACTCTTTTCTTGGAAAAGAGAGCCGAACCCTCACATGGGAGGTCCTGAATAGTCTGGACCTCATACAGCAGGCCCAAGACCTCGAGCCAGGAGCCCCTTCTCATGGCTATGCCTGTAGCTATCATATGGGTAGCCACATCCAGTGCGGCTTGTTGTGAAGCTCATGAAATGAGCTTCCCCTCCTCCACTAGAGTCCTGCAGCATCAACTCTGCAAATTTCACCATTACCCCGCATGTGTTGTAGTAGTGCCTGCTGATTGGATATGCGGAGTTGCAATCCACCAGTGGAACAGACCTTTCTCCCATAAAGGTCGAGTCGTTTTGCCTCCAGATTCTTTGGGGAGGGTCCCTCGAAGCCCTGGCGTTCACATTGGTTGGCAGCATCAACCATGAGAGAATCAGGTGGGGGATAGTCAGGCTTAGCTGTAGGGGGAAATGAGGCTGGGGTCTACTACAAAGTTTTTTGTGGTTTCAGAGATGGCCTTTATAAAAGGGAGAGCAATATGTGCAGGTCTAGAGGGACAAGGATATCTACCATTGAATCTGCATCCTCCACTACCTCCTCTGTCTGAATGCCCAGGCCCTGAGCAACCCACCTCAGCAGTTGCTGTAGAACCGCGCTGTCCTCCAGGGCTGGGGCCGTAGCCATGTCCGCCAACGCTTCATCCGGTGAGGATGAGAGAGAGACCCATGTAAGGGGTGGCTGCTCCCTTCCACACCCAAGGGGTCCTGCAGCACCTGGATTGCTTGGGCCGGTGCTGGCCCAGATGGTGTTGCACCCCTTGGTGTTGGGACTGCATACACCATCACCGGTGCTGCAACTGTCATCAGTGCTGAGGCGATGATCGAGGCTGGAGCTGTTGTTGATGTTGGAGATATCTGAGCCAAAACAACTAGGGTTGGTGCAGGCCGCGCTGGTGCCAGGTGGCAGTGAGGCTACCTCTGATCCTAACAATGCCAGCAGTGCTGGCGGGGGTATGAATATGGCTGAGGCCACCAGTGTTGCCTTGGAATGTGACCCTTGTCTCCAACCTTGGTTTTGATGAAAAGCTGAGGGAGTCCAAAAGGGCCATTGTGTCGGGGGCTGCCATTGCGCAGGTCCCGGTTCCGGGTAAGGGTGCCAGTCTCATGTTGACACAGATCGTCTGATCCTACTCCTTCAGGAGCTATAGAAGTCCGATTCCAAGGTGTCTGAAAAAGAGAACCATGGAGGAGCAGTATTTCTAGGTGCCGACCATTTGCGCCAAGGACTTGGGGACCAGCGTGACTGCTGGGTCTGTTCTGGTGCCCAGGAGTGGCACGGCGGGGCATCATGGCGGGCTTTCCCACTAAAGGTGCATAGGGTATGACTGGTGCCAGTGACCTGCCCTGTCTAGGAGGGGAGAACGGTGCTGTGAGATGGAGCAGTTCTTGGGCTGCCTTGAACGCTTCCGGAGTTGAAGGGAGATCTCTCCCAAACCGACCCAATGGATGCTGGCTACTGTGCACACACCTGATTGGAATGGACATGAACAAGCACTCAAAGAAGAAACTTATTTCCAGCACCCCTCAGAAGCAGTGCAAAGGCTTGGGGGAGTTGGGTAATGGAGAAGCTGAGAGAGAGGGAAGTAATTGCCAGGAAGGAGGCTGGGGGTGAACTTGAAGGGTTATTGGGTGTGGATGGGAGAAGTATGGAACGGGATTTTTTGGGAGGGAGAGATTGTTAGGGAAAGGAGGAGCTTTCCTCATCCTCATGCTGACCCAAGCTAACGCCTCACCCCTCGCATTGTTAGGCACATCAGCCCCTGTTCCCATGTGTCCCTGTAACCCCATTCTCCATTCAGCCAGGTATATCTACACATGTTCCTATGTGGGCTTGCACCCTCACTCCCAGCTGTTCCCATGCGTTCCTGCACCCTCAGCCTCCCCCATCTCCATGTGTCCCTGCACCCCCTACTGCCCATTCAGCCAGGCATAGCAGACTCGGTCCCCATGTGGCCCAGTACCCCCGCTCCCATTCAGCCCCTGGCTCATTGTTGTCACCCCACTAGCTCCTGTGCCCCTGCCCCAGTCTGTCCCACCCCAACTAGTCCTGAACCCATCTGACACCCACCAGCAATCCCATGTGCCTCACCCTGTGTCTTCTCTCCCTCCATATCCTATGGCTCCTCACCTGGCCTGGGAGGCAGGGTGCTGTGAGGAAGACAGCCTCTACTCCCTCCCTCTCTGTGACTGTGAGCCAGGTAACCTCCCTTCTGGTACCACATCCAACCTCTGTCAAAATGGCAGCCTTTTGCTTAATTAAATTATTTACATTTAGAATGGGTGATTTAGAACAGACTTCAAAATTATCAGCCCAGGAACAGAATCTATTTGCCTGCTGATTTACTATGATTGACAATGGAAAATTTTAACTGTCCTCTCCCCCACCCCCAAAAAAAGGGTGTGGAGAAGAGTTGTGCACAGGGAGGCAGGAGATAAGTTTTCTGTACAAAAGCAAGTGAACTGTACCTATACCCTGACCCTGAATTGCTTCAAATTTGATCTAATATGCTATTTAGTTGTTGTTGTTTTTTTTAAAGATATTTTCTAAACTTTCAACTGGTATAATTTTTAATAGGTAGTTGTTCTCGCTTGGGCTTCTAATGATTTTATCTGGAAGAGAAGCTTTCCAGTCAATAAACAGCTTGTTATAATTTCTGGTCCTGACTTCTTGTTTCTGTAGCAGGATCTGAAATAATCCAGTTTAGCCTAACTGGGGTCATAAGACAATTTTAAATTTGAGTGGTTTTAAAATCTGTGTTAAATTTTTCCTATTAAGCCATTTATCATTCTTGTTTCAAATTTCACCTAAAGTGATAATCTGGGCATTTTGTCTATTCTCAGATTTTTACTATTGCCTTTTGCCTTTGCTTGCTAACCTGACAGCAGTCAATGAAGCCCTTGCCCAATTTAAGCATTCCCCTGTGGAATTTTCAACTCAGAAACATACCATTGGGTTGGTACATTAAACAAAATAAAAAAGAGTAGTATATTTTCATTGCCAAAGATGAATTAAATATCAAAAAACAAAAAGCATAAATGGTGAGAAGTAACCTACATTTATAAAACTTTTGGTTTTTTAATAATCAATACTTTAGTACAAATAAGGAAAAGATTCTTAAGAGGTTAGATGTTTATACAAATAATTTAACATTAATTTCCCTTCCTAAATGCGGTTTTATAATCTGAGTGATTAAAAGTGCTTGAGATGGAAATCTCAGATGAAAATTATGGTCACAATCCTGAAATGAGCTGTAGGTATGGTGGACTCCTTTTGAAGTCAGTAAATAGTAGTTCTAACAAGAAGTTCACTTGCATGGCAGTCAGGTGAGGTTTTCTTTTAAGTTGAGTTTTTTTCTGAAAACACTATAGCAAGCAGGAAGGAATGGAGAGAGGTAAATAGTGGTGTTCCCCAAGGGTCAGTCCTAGGACCAATCCTATTCAATTTATTCATAAATGATCTGGAGAAAGGGGTAAACAGTGAGGTGGCAAAGTTTGCAGATGATACTAAACTACTCAAGATAGTTAAGACCAAAGCAGATTGTGAAGAACTTCAAAAAGATCTCACAAACTAAGTGATTGGGCAACAAAATGGTAAATGAAATGTAATGTGGATAAATGTAAAGTAATGCACATTGGAAAAAATAACCCCAACTATACATACAACATGATGGGGGCTAATTTAGCTACAATGAGTCAGGAAAAAGATCTTGGAGTCATTGTGGATAGTTCTCTGAAGATGTCCACGCAGTGTGCAGAGGCGGTCAAAAAAGCAAACAGGATGTTAGGAATCATTAAAAAGGGGATAGAGAATAAGACTGAGAATATATTATTGCCTTTATATAAATCCATGGTACGCCCACATCTCGAATACTGTGTACAGATGTGGTCTCCTCACCTCAAAAAAGATATTCTAGCACTAGAAAAAGTTCAGAAAAGGGCAACTAAAATGATTAGGGGGTTAGAGAGGGTCCCATACGAGGAAAGATTAAAGAGGCTAGGACTCTTCAGCTTGGAAAAGAGAAGACTAAGGGGGGATATGATAGAGGTATATAAAATCATGAGTGATGTTGAGAAAGTGGATAAGGAAAAGTTATTTACTTATTCCCATAATACAAGAACTAGGGGTCACCAAATGAAATTAATAGGCAGCAGGTTTAAAACAAATAAAAGGAAGTTCTTCTTCACGCAGCGCACAGTCAACTTGTGGAACTCCTTACCTGAGGAGGTTGTGAAGGCTAGGACTATAACAATGTTTAAAAGGGGACTGGATAAATTCATGGTGGCTAAGTCCATAAATGGCTATTAGCTAGGATGGGTAAGAATGGTGTCCCTAGCCTCTGTTCATCAGAGGATGGAGATGGATGGCAGGAGAGAGATCACTTGATCATTGCCTGTTAGGTTCACTCCCTCTGGGGCACCTGGCATTGGCCACAGTCAGTAGACAGATACTGGGCTAGATGGACCTTTGGTCTGACCTGGTACGGCCGTTCTTATGTTCTTAAGGAACCAGGGCCAGCTCTAACTTTTTTGCCGCCCCAAGTGAAAGAAAAGAACTCCGCCCTGCTGTAACACCCCCCCGCGAGCGCCGTGCCGCCCAAGCCCCCCGCCCCCTCCAAGCGCCGCGCCGTGCCGCCCAAGCCCCCCGCCCCCTCCGAGCGCCGTGCCGTACCGCCCAAGCCCCTGCCCCCTCCGAGCACCACGCCGCCCAAGCCCCTGCCCCCTCTGAGTGCTGTCCCACTGAAACACGCCCCCTCTCCGAGCACCGCCTGGCCGAAACAAAAGCAAACAAACAAACAAAAAAAAACCCTCCAGCACCACCCGACTGAACAACAACAACAACAAAACCCCAAGTGCAGCCCTGCCCCAAGGTGCTGCCCCAAGCATGTGCTTGGTGGGCTGGTGCCTGGAGCTGACCCTGGAAGGAACACATTCCTTCAGTGCTGTGTGCAATGTCTTGACCATAAATATTTTTTGTCTGGCAAACTAATAAAGTGACCTTATTTGAAGAGGCCTTTGGCTTATAGGAGAACATTTTAAATTACTACTTTATAGTGAAGTGTTTGGATTCAGGTGCTACCATAAGAGAAACAGTTAAAGCTGTCAATTTGAAATGTATGATGTTTTTGTATAGAAAAATGGATAGCCTTATGTAGGAAATCAATTTAAGTTTGACAGGCTGCAGACCCTTCCTATGACAAATGTCATCAACAAACCATGCCCTAGTTGGTTTATTGTACATACGTCTGTTTCATTCTCCAGACAGTTTGTATGTATTGTAATATCTCAGCCTTGTTTTGACTAGGTTAATTTGACTCAAGTGTGAGAAATAAAATGCCATGTTTTTTCCAGATGATGAAAAATGGCACGAGGGAACAGGCAGTGGAGTTGCTGTCAAACAGTACTTGCACACAGTTTGGCTTAGAGCAGGGGTGAAAGTAAAACATTCAACACTTAGCAGTATAGGAGCTGGCCTTGGGTGGAAGGGGCAGGGCAAGGGCTCAGCGTCCCCCAGCCAGCCTACCTGTGGTGGCTGGCTCATGCCACCCTGGGCTCCAGCAGTGATTTAAAGGGCCTGGAGCTCTGGCCACTGCTGCTGCCGTAGTTGTAGCCTGGGCCCTTTTAAATCACTGGCCCTGGGGCAGCTGCTCCTGTCGGCAGTTGGGGGAAAGGGGCAACTGCCACTGCTGACATTAAAGTGCTTTAAGCATGTCCTTTGCTGCCGCAGCGCTTTAATGTCAGCTGTGTACAGGCCGCTACCAGCGGCTGCTTTTTACTGGTACACTGTACTGGCCCACTTTTGTCCCTGGCTTTGAGACAGAAGCTCTTGCTAGCAAAGGCTGTGTGAACCAGCCTTCATAGAATCATAGATTATTAGGGTTGGAAGGGACCTCAGGAGATCATCTAATCCAACCCCTCTGCTCAAAGCAGGACCAACCCCCAAATCCCTAAATGGCCCCCTCAAGGATTGAATTTACAACTCTGGGTTTAGCAGGCCAATGCTCAAACCACTGAGCTATCCCTCCCGCCATCTGCTTGCCTTCCCCAAGAGAAGTCTGTGGCTCAGACCTGTTGACTGATGTGTAACACCAAAGTTGAGTTTGATGTCTGAAAATACTAGCTTGGAGGGAAGAAGATGGACAATGGAGTACATCATGTTTTTGGGAAGAAGATGGACAACTGAGTACATCATGTTTTTAAAAAGTTCATACATTCTGCAGAAGGGTTGGACATAAACGTCTAGTCATTCTGTACCATTGACACAGTGTAAACACCCGAGAACAGATGGTCCCTACTAGGGTGACCAGAGAGCAAGTGTGAAAAATCGGGACAGGGGGTGGGGGGTAATAGGCACCCATAGAAGACAAAGCTTCAAATATCATGACTGTCCCTATAAAAGCGGGACATCTGGTCACCCTAGTCCCTACCCTCAGGAGTTCTTAACCTATGAATGGACAGAACCCCCCAGGGTAGGGAACAGGGAGGAATCAGAAGGATTTTGCAGCCAAGTTTATCGCAAGTTGGGCTATGGCTAATAAACTATACAGCTCTGGGTTTTAAAGAGGGGCTTAAATGTAGACGAGATGAGCCGGGGCCACCAAACCAAGCAGGGGACGAGAGATGGATGCCACGAAGCAATGAGGTGAGCAGGGACTAGGGACGGCGAAGGCGAGGTGGGGTGGCCGGGCGGTGGGGGCTCAGGAGTGTGAAATAGCAGAGCGGGGCGAGGCAGTGGTGGTGGGATGCAGCGGGGGAGGTGACAAGGCTGGGGCAGGAGAAGGACTTGCAGCAGCTGGGGGGTGAACGGGCGCTGAGGTGCGCCGCGGCCAGGAAGGACCCGAGGTCGGAGCAGGCGGGGGTCCCACACGGGAGCCTTTGCCTCCGGCCCTACCCCACAGGGGGCGGGGCCCATTGGGCCCCAGGCTCCTCCCCGCGCGCCCGGTCTCCCCCGCCTTTCGGGGCCAGCACTTCCCGGGTCACGTGCAGGGGGAGCGTGAGTAGGAAGCGGGCGCGCGGCCGGAGTCGGATCCGCGGAGGCCGCCGGTCGGGCTGCTCGCGCCGCCATGAGCCGCGGCTGTTACCTGGCGCTGTGCGCGCGGCCCGTGCAGTTCGAGAAGGCGAATCCCGTCAACTGCGTCTTCTTCGATGAGGCCAATAAGCAGGTGCGAGACCGGGGGCCCCTCCCCCCACCCCGCCGGGGCAAAGACCCGCCTGTGGGACTAGCCCGGCGGGGCTCGCTGCCTGGGCATCGGGCGGAGGCGGTAGCCCCGGGGCCCGCTCCTCTGCCCCCGCCAAGGCAGGCGGCGCCGCCCTCGCTCCTCCCCGGGGCACCTCCCCGGCCCTGTGGCCATTGCAGCGGGGGTGGTGCCTGGGCTTGTCCGGTGCGAGGCTGGCTGGGCCACGGGGGCTTCGCCCGCCATCGCCGCTGTGGCTGTGGAGAGACGGCTTAAAAATCCTGCCCGGCCCGGCCCGGCCCTGTGAGCGGGGTCGGGAAAGCGCCGGCTGCAGCCCCAGCCTTGCAGACCCGTCATGGCAAGGTCCGAGTCAGCGCTGCCCTGGCACAGCTCGGACTGAGGGAGGGGTGGTGGCGGCGGCGGAGCGAGCGTGGGGTCCCTCCTCCTCGGTAGCTCCTCGCCCGGCCTCAGCGCAGCGGCGCCTTGGGTTTCTCACCCTGGCGCCCGGGTGGTGGTCTTGGTGCTAATCTTTCCCGAACTGTTCCTCTGAAAACGCTGGAATCGTCACAGATGGCAAATATAGAGCTGCCTCCTCCGCTGTGGCACTGGAGACAGGACAGCCCTAGGTGGCGGCGGATGCGGAGTCACGCCTGGGAAATCTAACCGGTGCTCTGGGCTCAGAGTTCTGGGGCTCAAGTATCAGAGGGGTAGCCGTGTTAGTCTGGTTCTGTAGAAGCAGCAAAGAATCCTGTGGCACCTTATAGACTAACAGACGTTTTGCAGCATGAGCTTTCGTGGGTGAATACCCACTTCTTCGGATGCAAGAAGACTTGCATCCGACGAAGTGGGTATTCACCCACGAAAGCTCATGCTGCAAAACGTCTGTTAGTCTATAAGGTGCCACAGGATTCTTTGCTAGTTCTGGGGCTGCTGCTCCTCCTCCATCACGCTCCTTGATTTATAATTTGAAGGCTAACTTCAAAGTAAAGGCTTAGTAACAATGGCCTGTGCTTGGAAAAGCTCACTCACCTGTGGTGACTAGGCCGGTTATCCCAGTGAATAAGGATGGTATTACAATATAGCTGGGTTGGTCCTAGGATATTGGAGAGACAAGTTCGGTGAGGTAATAATATCTTTTATTGGATCAACTTCTGTTAGTGAGAGAGACAAGGTTTTTGAAGAAGAGCTCTGTGTTAGCTCAAAAGCTTGTCTCTCTCACTAACAGAAGTTGGTCTGTTAAAAGATAAAAGATCTTACCTCATCCACCTGGTCTCTGTGATGATCTAAATGATCAGTTTTTACATAATTTAAGCTTTCACTCAAAAGAGAAATTTCTAGCTGTGAACTTCAGTCTCCAGTTTCTGCCACTCTTTGTGGTCACTAAATTTTCCATATGCCTCTGACTGCAGCCAGCATTTTTGTATCCACCTTTTGATACGACTATCCTGTGCCCCATCCTCCTTAGTGAGTGCTCTGTCCCAGGTACTTTTTTACCTCACTTTTGACCTCTAGCGAGAAGTTCTTCATCCTCTTCTTTGGTAAGAGCCACAAAAGGTTATTCTAATATCAGACTAGTTTTAAAAAAAATCTTAAACTAGTTTTTGAGAATAAAGAAAAAATCAAAAGTTAAATGTATTACCTTACATAAAATGTATTTAATAGTCTTGCTAGATAGGGTAAAATATGACAGTAACAGTTAATTGCAACTTACAGACTGAATATTATAAGAAACAGGAACTATGTTTTTCCGTGTGTGGACTGTGCCTAGCATACTGTTGGTGCTACCCAAATAATACATCTTGGAGATTCTTAGGTCTCGTCTCCACCTAAAGTTTTACTAGCATAACTATGTGGATAAGGGATGTGATATATATATATATATATATATATGCGCGCCAGTAGAAAATCTTAGACATAGTTATACCAATAGAAGTCACTTTATAGCAGTATAGCTTAGTTTGCTTTGCTGAACCAGAATAAATTATATAGGTCTAAGTCAGTGGTCCCCAATGCGGTGCCCGTGGGCGCCATGGCGCCTGCGGGGGCATCTTAATGCACCTGCGTCCTGGCCCCTGGAAGAGCACCTGCCGAAATGCCGTCAAATTTCAGCGGCATTTTGGCGGGGATGCCTCTCGATGACGATGCTTGTCGCCAGCAAGTGACATCATCGAGAGGCGTCGCTCCCGAATCTGGTCTAAGTGCTTTTATACTGGTATAACTGCGTCTATGCTAGGACATTTTGTTGCTTTAGTTATGGTGGTTTAGTTAAAGCAACAAAACTTTTAAGTGTGGCCAAGGCTTTAGAGCAGGGGTAGGCAACCTATGGCACATGTGCCGAAGGCGGCACACGAGCCGATTTTCAGTGGCACTCACACTGCCCAGGTCCTGGCCACCAGTCTGGGGGGCTCTGCATTTTAATTTAATTTTAAATGAAGCTTCATAAACATTTTAAAAACCTTATTTACTTTACATACAACAATAGTTTAGTTCTATATTACAGACTTATAGAAAGAGACCTTCTAAAAACATTAAAATATATTACTGGCACACAAAACTTTTAAATTAGAATGAATAAATGAAGACTTGGCACACTTCTGGAAGGTTGCCGACCCCTGCTTTAGAGGTTACATGTTTGGCCAGGGTTTACACTACCAAGTTTCAGAAGGGTAGCTGTGTTAGTCTGGATCTGTAAAAAGCAACAGAGAGTCCTGTGGCACCTTATAGACTAACAGATGTACTGGAGCATAAGCTTTCATGGGTGAATACCGACTTCATCAGACCAAGTTTAGTCAGCATAATTATGTTGGTCAAGGGTGTGAAAAAACCATGCCCCCAGATGACATAACTGTCAGCAAAATCCTCAGACCGCATCTACACTCAAAAGTAAAGTCGACCCTGCTATGTTGCTCAGGGGTGTAAAAAATCCACACCCTTGAGTGACATAGTTAAGCCAACCTAACCCCTGGTGTAGGCAGTGCTAGGTCAACCTACCTGCCATGTCTCCGGGAAATTGATTAACTACACTGATAGGAGAACCCCCCTGCTCACTGCAGTGAGTGTCTACATTGAAGTGCTGCAGTGTCTGCTGTAGCATTTCGAGTATAGATAAACTCCAAGTATAAATGCAGCTATGCTGATAAGAGTGCTTCTGTCCAAGTAGCTAATGTCATGGGAGATGGAGTTTTTCTGTTGACATAACTCCACCTTCTATCAGCATAAAGTGCATCCACACTAGTGGGTTCTCTCAGTATAACTATATCAGTAAAGCATTTGTAGTCAGGGATTTGGAGCAATCAAATTTTTCAATTGCTCCGCTCCAGCTCCGGGCACAAACCTACTGCTCTGCGCTCCAGCTTCGGGCTCCGCTTCAAAGCCCTGTCCTATTGCTAACATGTTAACTGTTAGGCTCCTTTTTCTCAGCTGTGACTCTTTTTATTGTTTCAGACCTTGTACTTGAGGTATTAAGCCTTCTTATTGTCTGACTTTAAAAAAAAAAAAATTGTACAAGAAACTTTGGGATGATGCACAGTTCTCCATTGTGTGCTCCAGTTTTCACAGTATTTGAACTCTGCATTATTACTAAGCCCCTTCCTTTTCAGTTTAAACAGATTAAAAAAAAATCCTGGGTTTTACAAAAAGTATTAATTCCTTTTTTTCTGATTTTCACCCTGCTTTTGTATCATTCAAATATATAAAAAATAACTTGCTTTATTAGCAAAATACAATACATTGCATGATATATATATTATGATACATTAGTACATTATATATATTACGATAATACATTAGTCTGTGTGTATATGCAAAGCTGCCTGTTGAATTAAGGCTACGTATTAATCTAGAAGATATACACAATAAATAAACAGGCATACACACAAGCCTTTAAGTCCCTGCACATCTGAATGTACTGATTAATCTGACGCCTACCATGTACACATTTCAAGCTGCTAGCACATAGCAGTTTAAAGATCTGACAAAATAAAATGGGAAGAAAACGAAAATCTGTATCAGAATACATTTTGGAGCACAAGGAAGTATTCAAAAGTTAAAAAAAAAAAAACAGGCGAAAAAGATGAAGTTGAGTATATGTGCTGCAAATGGTGTGGCCCAATTTATTAAATGTAAATATTTATAGGCTAATAGTTCTAAGTCTACAACAGTAAGCTCTTTGTTAAAATGAAAAGTTTTATTTGGGGATTAGAGATGTATTGTTTTCTTACTTCAGATGTGGCATTGTGTTTTGAGTTCTGTTTTAGTTCTGCAGTAAACAACATTGAATTCCATTAATCTGAGCATTAATCTACTGAATACTTCCTTCCCCCTCCCCCCTGTCCTTCTATCCACCAAAATAAACCCTGATATTTGCCCAGAAAAAATGATAGTTTTTTCCACTGATTTTCACCTGTTTTTGTTGTTGTGGTAATAAACACCAATAAATTCCTGGGAAAAACTAAATAAAATAAAAACAGAAAATGAAGGGCCCTAATTATTACTTTAATAGGGGCTTATTTGATTTCCTTTCCATTTGACAGACACAAATTTTCAAGGATTCCTTGGAACCTAGCTAGATACTCGGTGACTACATTACCCTTTTTCCATATCCCTGTATATAGTGCTTAAAATACCTAAATCCCTTGGAGTGCTATGAGTAAATGCCTCTTGTTGCTTAAGGTCACTTTGAATGCTAATTGGTGTCTCTCTTACTGCAGTGTTGAACAAAATATAATTCTCCTTTTAGTTGTAATTTTTAAGGTCACTCTTTTTACTTCCAAATATGACTTCTCTTGGACACTATGCTGTCTTGCTTGCCCTTATGATTGTAAAGAGACCCTTCCGAATGTGAACATATGTACTTGTCTGTGACAGACAGCTCTAGCACCTCTGCTCTGCCTAGCTTTCCTTAGCCTCAGCAAAGTCAAGTTTGCAAAAGTGATTAAATGTGATTGCTGCAATTCAGCACATGCTGCAGATGTGAAACTGAGGAGTTGTAGCTTTCCTAATAGTAAAGTGAAATTTTGACCATTAACAGGGGCAGGCACTGGAGCTATTTGTAGGGCAGAATGACCCAGAAGTAGTGGATAACACTACAACCTGATCAAGTTGCCGCTCTGCCTTCTGTTTGATAAGATAAAGAGATTTTATAGGCCAGCCTAAATAGATTTAAGGAGCTCAGACTTGGACTGAAACACAAATTTGAATTAAAATGTGTTTGTTTATTTTGGTGAAAGTTTGTATGATTTTTGGAAAAAGTGGCTAAAGTTGATTTAGCTTTTTATTACAAGTGTCCACACACAGACTTGCACCAAAATAACAAACCTGTTTTAATTCATATAGTTTGCTTTTTCAGTGCAAGTGTATATATAAACCAGCATTCCGTATTTCTAGATCTCAAATTATTGTTGTAGCTTTCTTCTGAATCCTCTCCGCTTGTCAACGTCTATTTTCCAGTGTGGAGACTGGAACTGGACACCATATTCCAGTAATGATCTCACCAAAATTGTAGGCAGAGGTAATACCAAATACCTATTTCCTTGTTTATTCATCCAAGGATTGCACTGGGCCATTTAGCTACACTTGGAGTTTTTGACATATGTCCTAATCAAAATATGAATTTTAAGTCTCCAAAGCAAAAATGCACTAACACACTATACTATATGGTCACAATCAGTGTAGAATTGCTGCTGTTATCTACTCTGCATAAGATGAATTTTTTTAAATTGCTTTTCTTTTTAGAGCTCATCCCTTATATTTGGGTAGAAAACCAAATGCATAGTTTTACAGAAATAAGGCTTGTTGGGACCATGATATGATTTGAGTTAGCTATGAAGCTGTGTCTTAAATTGCATTTTTTTAAAAATATGCAATTTTAACTCTTAGGTTTTTGCTGTTCGATCTGGTGGAGCCACTGGGGTGGTTGTTAAAGGCTTGGAGGACAAAAATCCCATTTCATTCAGGTATGATCAGCAAGGTATTTTCATCTGTATTCTGTACTGCTGTAGGATACCATTTGTGATCTTGTAGCTATCTTTTACTGTATACATCTCTTGGTTGTGCTCTAGTTTGTCATATTGGTGCAACATCCATAAAGTACTGTTGCTTTGTTTTAAGAACATATTTTCATTCAATAATAAGAATAATAACTATAAGTATACTTATTACCATGTGTGATCAATCAAGTTTTTTTCTAAAAGCAAAAAACCCCATTGAAGAAAATTGTTAATACTACATTATGGTTGAAAATTCAAACAAACCCAGAACTCAAGAGTTTAAAACAAACAAACAAAAAATGTGACTTAGCATAAGTTGTAATTTGGCATTATTGGACATTAGCAGTCATATGCACTTAAAACATATGAGGGCCAATGTATGGCAGGTGTGGGAACAATAATTTTGAATTTACCTACTTGTGCATTTAAATTCTCAAGCCATAATATTTCCTTAATGTAGATATTGCATTTTAATGTATCTTGTCTAATCTAACTCATATTTCTGTAAAATAGATGGCATCTTTTGTTAACGTGCTCTAAACTTCCATGAATCACAAATTTCCATGTGCCTGTGTGGCAGCAATACCCCAAATAAACTACTTATCTGTTCTGTATCTGTGGAAGAACACCTGTAAAAATCTCTGATTAAAGCTCTGTCCTTTTTCAGCCTCCTATTCACTAGGAAAACATGTATATTTTTATTAACACATCATAAATTATTAAGATAATGGCATTACAAGTAAACGTATAAAGTTTGTAGATGATACCAAGCTGAGAGGGGTTGCAAGTGCTTGGAGGGTAGGATTGAAATTCAAAATGATCCGGACAAACTGGAGAAGTGGTCTGAAATAAATAGGATGAAATTCAATAAGGGTAAATGCCAAGTACTCCACTTAGGAAGGAACAATCAGTTGCACACATACAAAATGGGAAATGACTGAAAGAGTACTGTGGAAGTGGATCAGTGGATAGTGGATCACAAGCTAAATATGACTCAACAGTCTCACAGTGTTGTAAAAAAAAAAAGCAAGCATCAGCAGGAGTGTTGTAAGAAAGACACAAGAAGTAATTCTTCCACTCTACTCCACACTGATAAGGCCTCAACTGGAGTATTGCGTCCAATTCTGGGTGCTGCATTTCAGGAAAGATGTGGACAAATTGGAGAAAGTCCAGAGAGCATAAAAAATGATTAAAGGTCTAGAAAACATGACCCATGGGGAAAGATTGAAAAAACAGGGTTTGTTTATTGTGGCGAGGAGGAAACTGAAGGGGGACAGGCTTTTAAGTATATAAAGGAGGAGGGTGAAAAATTGTTCTTAACATCTGAGGATAGGACAAGAAGCAATGGGCTTAAATTGCAGCAAGGAAGGTTTAGGTTGGTCATTAGGAAAAACTTCTAACTCTCAGGGTAGTTAAGCACTGGAACAAATTGCCTAGGGAGGTTGTAGAATCTCTGTCATTGGATGTTTTTTAGAAATAAGTTACACTTGTCAGGAATAGTCTAGTTATTAGTTAGTCCCGCCTTGAGTGCAGGGGACTGGACTAGATGACCTATTGAGATCCCTTGCAGTCCTACAGTTCTGTGATTCTATGATAAAATCCTAGTGTGGACAAGACAATTGTACATCTAACACATGTTAGCAGATCAGGATAAGCACTAGTACACGGGGGCACTATCTTTCAAGGCCATGAGTGCCTTCAATTCTGACATCAGTGGGATTTGCAGGTGTGTGGCAAATTCCAGGAAGTCCTCAGTGCCTTGTAGGTTGGAACCACAATCCATCTCTCTCAGTTGACTGTCTCTCCCCTAGTGTTTACCTTGACTTGCTGACACATGTTAAAATTACAACGGCTTTGTCCCCACTAAGATTTTTCTGCTTGTTAGTTAACATGATGATAATATATCTCTCCCCCCCCCCCCATGTGGCTGTGCCCTTTTACACTAATTTCAGAATCCACAAGTGTCCAAGTGCAGGTCTACAAGTGCTTAGCAATCTATCTTGCCAATTATTAAATAGTTTTAGAACACAGAGGCAAAATTACTAGTCCTGCAGTGTCACTGACGTTGAGAGTATACAGCACCTTTGCACAATTAGGCACAAAGTGCGCGTTCTGTTTTTTACATTACATTGAGCAATAGTTTTCTGTCATTCAGTTAGAATTAGAATATGAGCAAAGTTCATAATTCTTCCTTTAATTCCATTTCATAGTAGCAATAAGACCGTCAAGGCAGAGCATTTCTTGGAAGCTATTGAATCTTGTACATTGCTATAATCATTTGTAACTCCATAATAGACTTGATCCATTCAGTAATTCTTCAGGAATATACTGCCTGTTGTATCTTGATGCATTGATATTGGACCTTATATTTGTCTGGCAACTCTTGTAAGTTGTACACAAAAATATCTGCCTTACATTTTGCCTATCTGCTCTCTTTTTTGAGAAATAGCAGCTGTTAAAATTCTGTAATAAATGATTACATGATAGAAATATACTTCTACTGATTTTTGTGTGTGTAGAATGGAAGACAAAGGGGAAGTGAAATGCATCAAGTTTTCCTTGGGGAACAAGATATTGGCTGTTCAGAGAACCTCAAAGAGTGTGGTAAGAAATTTTGCTATAAACACAGAAAGCTGGAACTAGAACTCTGGCCCTTCAGGTCCCAAAACACAGGTCTCTGCCATACAAGCTAAAAGAGTTCCTCTGTCTGACAACCAAAGTAATAGTTTCCTGATCCCTTCTGTGACTGAGCCAGGAGTGATCGTCATCCTCACTCTCTGATGCACAAAAAGCTATTCTTTTTTCTGAAGATCTGATGACATCTGTGAATCCAAATAGTCACTCTTGCTGTCCAATCTGTGAGGGACAAACCCTTCAGGATGAGTGTCTGACCATTCTGAATTGAAATGTATTTCCTAGCTCTTCCCAGACTTTTTTTTTTTCCCCTGCTGAAGGAATGATTCAGCCTTAAAAGTGTAAACTCTTAATGAAAATTGATTTCGTCCCATGAAAAATTAGCTAGGAGACAGGATTATTTCTCCAAGTGGAAAAGAAGCATTGTAATGTTTTACACTAGTATATCTAATCCAAAATAGGCAGAGATGGTAAATTTACTTATCTCCTGTTTTGTTCTCATCAGATTCAGTGCTTCATAGTTGCTAATGTTCTAATATTACTTATTTCAGGACTTTTTGAACTTTATTCCAGACAGCCCTCAACTAGAATATACACAGGAATGCAAGGTATGTTGTGAATTCACTTCTTCAGTTTAAATGAAGTGCTAATACGAAGCTGGCTGTTTTGTATAGATTCTCTGAACCATTGATGCACATGAATAGTGACATGAGTGAAGTGTGCTCTCGGATTCTGTTATTAGTAGCATCTGACATACAGAAGTTAGTTTCCTAGTACATTTTTTCTGCATATTTTACGAAACCCTGTGTGGGCTGCCAGTGGGCATGACTTGGAGACCTTCAGCGCCAAAAGCATGAACCCTCTATTGCTTGATCTACAGGACCAATGAGAGAGACTCCCATTGACTTCGGTGAACATTGGAGCAGGCCCTAGATCCCTTAGCTGAAAGCAGCAAAATGACATAAATTTTGTATGTGAACCAGCTGCTAGAGGGAATGAAAGGACTATACTTCCGTAGTGTGGGTTACTCCACAGGACCATATACTGCCCCTTAGCTCAGACATCAGTGGGAATAGAGGATGCTCAGCACCTGGCAGAGTTGGATCCGCATTTCCTATTTGACTGCCCCAAAATACAATTTCTCTTTCTGTTTAGTGCTTCCCTCTGCACTTTGATTCTAATGGAAGTATTTGATAGCTTTTGGTAGAATAGTTAATGGCTGTAAAAATATGACTCAAACTAGTAACATTTTACAATTATGATGGTTGAATATGTTAGCTCTTACAAGCAGTTGTTTTAGAACTTGCACTAGTTGTCCCCTGAGTGGCGACATGTGCTGCTTCCACAGTACACCTCTACCCCGATATAACGTGACCTGATATAACACGAATTCGGATATAACACGGTAAAGCAGTGCTCCGGGGTGGGGGGCTGCGCACTCCGGCAGATCAAAGCAAGTTCGATATAACACGGTTTCACCTATAACGTGGTAAGATTTTTTGGCTCCCAAGGACAGCGTTATATCGGGGTAGAGGTGTATTTCCAGCCCTTTTTGGAGCCAAGCTCAGGGAACTGGAAACAGGAAATTGCTCGGGTATTGGTAATGCTAAGTCGCTAATGAATCCAGACCACTTTAGCACTGTGATCAAATAATTAATGTGAAATGATGGAGGTTTGGGTGAGTGTCTCTCTCAATCTGGTCTTTTAGGGACTATTATCCATATTACCCAGACCACCACTATGTTTGGCTCTATTGGACATGGAAGCTGAATTACATGCTCTCCTACAGTTTGTCCCGCAGTCAGGGTTGTGAGGATAAGAGGACAGCATAAGTATGCTTTTTTTTTTTTTTTTAAACCATTGCTGTATCTTTTATGGATTTTTTTTTAATCAAAAAGAGGATTTTAGTACTTTATAAATGTAAGACCATCTCTTCACAATAGCTTTCCAATAATAACAATGAAAGAATGGTTCAGCATGACATCTCTGTAGATAATTATTATAATAATAATGCATGTATTACTCTGTGACTGTGCAAGAGGATGGGTGCAAATACCAACAGATAGGCTGAAGAAGTATTTCAGGTAGTACTTGTGAAAGGTCCCAGACTGAGGGTCATAAAATAAAGACATATTGTTATGATTTGGTACCCTGCATGGCAGTACTTCTTGCAGTTATACAAATAATGGGTCTACCAGGCAAACCAAAGCTGAAATATACTAGGGTAGATGCAAGTTCCCAGATTCTTCACTAAAAGTTTACTAGTTAATAATTTTCTACTAAAATCTGTTTATATCTTTTAATAAAAGACCAAGAATGCCAACATTTTAGGATTTTGCTGGACAAGTTCTACAGAAATTGTCTTCATAACAGATCAAGGAATTGAATTCTATCAGGTAATCCAAATAATTGTCTTGTAAAAATGTGTATATTTGGAAATCTCAGCGTTACATTTTATTGTTGCTTAGAGGTCAAATCTCTTAATTATCTTGCAGTCCCTGGCTCTGAACTTCTTAGTTCTAGCCTTGAACTGTTTAGTATGATTATACAAGGAAACTGACAGCTAGAGATAAGGGAAAAGTTAATGTTTTATCCTGGAGAATTTTTTGATGATTTTGCTTTTAGAGAGTTAAATGCAATTTTTTTTGGACATTGTATATGTTGTAGTTTTACTATCACAACAACCTATTCATGCTATTACTGGAAAATATATTCCGGTGAGAAGGATTTAATTAATCTGTTTAGCAACTCTTGCTAAACCTCTTTAATTCTAGTAAAATTAATATAAATGTTAACAAATTTGAAATAATCTTTTTACTTCATGCAAAATAAAGCAGCAATATTTTTGAGTCATGAATTCAGTACTAAGTTTAACAGAGTTAATGCCCATCTGCTAAGACCATGTCACACCTGCCTATCCCTGACATGTTCCATATACCATCTTAAACCCATCTCCCTCCCATCTTGTCCTAATTCCTTAACTGCTGAGTTCTCCTCAGGCTTTTGTATTTAACTGGTGTGCTCTTGGAGTGAGCTACTGGATAAAGATTCCTCTTGCTGGTGATTAGGTAAATGTTTTCTGAAAATACTATTGGAGTGTGTTGATCATGTGGAGCAAGTGATAAGGCAGTGGTTGAATTAAATAAATAAATAAAAAACCCATACAATAAACTTGTGCACACTGGACTGCAGAACTAAATCATCTGTTGTTTCTCACTTGACTTCAGTGAGGTCCCACATGTACCAGGAATCTACCCAAGTGAAGCAACCTGTGGGATCACAGCCCACTATCATAAGAATTTTGGAGTAGGGACTGACTTCTGTATGTACCGCATGAGGTGGATTGATTAAAATCAGTGATATTAATGATTTAAATCAGCAAGCAGGGAATCTTGATTTAAATAATTGATTTTAATCTTGTTTTGTATTTATACTTATTTTCCTAAACAGAGGTTCATTCTCATTGATTGGTATAACCGTTAAAACTATTGATTTGCTACTAACTATAGTCTTTCCACTAAATTGGCTGGTATTATTTGGTAACCAGGAGGATATACTATATCTGTAAGCATTTATTTAAACAATTATATAACTTAACATACATTTTATTCTGATTCATACTTTTTACATCTTTTATGTTAAAAAATAGCAAATGACGCACTGTTTTTTTTTACTCATTTGTGTCAAGCTGCATTTGGATGGAAATTTGAATTACATTAAAAATGCACAAAAGCAATATTGTAAAATTTGCTTTTATTAAATAAAACTACCTTAAATGTGCTAGATACATAAGAAAAATAAGCTTATCAAAACGCGTTTTGCATTTAAAACTGATTTATTAAACAAATTAAAGTATTAACTTAAGTTAGTGAATTGACAGATTGTTTCTAGTCATCATGGGACAGATTTTCAAAGTATTTAGGAGCCTAAAGATACAGATATGTGCTTAAGGGGTTTTTCCAAAGCACCTAAACACCATGGGAGAGAGGCACCTAACCTGCTTAGGCACTTTTGAAAATTCCATTAGGCTCCTATCCGAATTGTTAGGGGCTTAAAGGTGTTTGAACATCTGGCCACACCGAGGTCCTTAAAAGTGTTTAGAACAGGTATGTCTCATCCTCTCCCAACTGTATTTTTTATCCATAGCTTAGATATGGATAAGCTTTTCTGCTTTTTTCCAACTCCCAGTTTCTGAACTTTGAACTAGTCCAAATGAAGAAAATAGTTTCTCTGCACCTGCTGACTAAACTGAAACCAAAAGAAATTAAGACAAAAGCTTTTTGCACAAGAGAAACTGAAAGTATTTGCATTTGGAAAAATGTAAACATCAGTATTTGCTGCATTTTAAAGACTGAAAAAAATATAGATACTTACTTAATGCAGTACGTGGCATTGTCATGTTTGTAAATGTTGAGGTGACCTGAAAAGGTTAAAATACTTTCCCCCGATCCTGTATATAACTGAATAAACATCACCCTTTAACGCCTTAAAATTTGAGGAGGGCTCATTTGATACTGCATATTTATTTAAATAGATTTTGTAATAGGTAATAAGTTTAGGCTTTAACATAGGATATCATAATTTAAAATTGAAAAAGATTTATTTTTAAAAAGAAAAATATATCTAAATCTATTTTTATTTAAAAAATCATCAATATTTATCCATCCTGGTAGGGCACCTAACACGGCGCGGCCGCTAGCCGCTACTGGAATAGTAAAGGTGCTATTACTTTGTGTCTCCAGGTATTACCAGAGAAGCGAAGTTTGAAACTGGTAAAAAATCAGAATATCAATGTAAACTGGTACATGTATTGCCCGGAGAGTTCTGTCATTCTACTGTCGACTACAGTCCTCGGCAATGTTCTCCAGCCATTCTATTTCAAGGTAAGGGACACATTCCCAATCTTGAATTTTGTTTGATACATTGGGTTTTTCAGGTGACTGTCCCCTCCCCCTTTCCTCCTCCCTTCATCCCCCATTGGTCTTTTCTATTTTTAGTTTCCTCCTAGATGTGTAATGGGTCCAGTCCCTCATACAAAACAAAAACGCAGACAAAATGAAAACCTACATGCCAGTCTCTCTCTATGAGTAGAGAAGGAAAAGATTTCTATTTGTAAATACTTGGGAGACACTCTAACACTAGATAGATCTGCCTTCATGGGGAGGTGAGTCAAGATGATGCTGGATAGCTGACATTAGAGGAATAATGCAGCAAAAGCAAAATCCATGATACATACATTTTGGTGGCCCAGTGACTTGGTAAAGGATTATCTTTCCAGAAATTACCCTTTCAGTAAAATACATTTAAACACAACTCTAAAATCCAACCCCAGTAGCAACTGTAGTAGCCTAAACCTTCAGTTTCTGCAGAAGGTGATCTTTCATTGAAAGGAAAAACTAAGTTTCTAGTACTCTTGCTTGTAACTGTAACCTTCCAAATGTGAATGAATACATTGTTCTCTTCTTGAGCCTGCGGAGACAACTGCGTAGTTGTTCCCAAGCATCACTAATGGTACTGAAAAGATTTGTGTTAGTTCTGCAGCTGGTGTTTCAAACCCTTTGGGCAGCATTTCAGTCTGACAAGAATCAGACCTGTTTCACGCTGCTGTGGCTTGAGGAAAGCTATGACTCTGAGTTCAGCAACTGGATACTGAAAATATTCCTGGGAGAGGGGGATTCCCTAGGGAGTAGAACTGCACTCCTTTCTTCCCTCCCTCCCCATCTCCAAAGAAGCAGAAGTCTTTGAGTGGGGTGAAGGGAGCACACTCCTTCCTTCCAGCTGTCAGAGGGAGGAGGTAAAATGGGGGTTTCCCATGTATCATGCCTACTGGCTCCAGTTTACTTGAAAGAAGCCCCCAAGCAGGATCCTGGGACAGCAGTGTGCCAAGAGTCTTGGCATCTTCCCAGCAGATTGTGGGGTGAAGGCATGGGCTTCTGATCAGTGTCTTGCCAAGGACCTTGCTGACTAATAGGTACCCACTGATTTTTTTCAACTTTTCAGTTAAAATGTTAATATTGTTATAACTTCCTCAAGAGACCTTTGAAGATACAAAATTTGAAATAAATTTTTCAGGAGAGATCAGTTGTGTAAAAAAAAAAAAAAAAATTCCATGATCAATGTAAGGCTTCTACCCCCACCCCAAAGAGGCTGAGTGCCTATTTGGGTGGTCAGCTCCTCTGAAAATCAGGCCATTCTGGTCTCGAATTCCAGACTCAACTGGAAATGGGTTTGACTATAGATTCTTGTATTAGTTTAATTAATCTGAAAGGGAACCCTAAGACCTCATTCACTGAAACTGGCGCAGTAGAATGTTAAAGTAATAACTCTGCTGTTCGTACAGTGCCTACCAAAACAGGGATGGGGCTACACTACAAATAGTAGTAAATAAATGCGCCTAAAAGCGCCTCTTCTTTTTGAAACAGTATCGCCTCTTTTCACAACTAGTGGGTGCCATTCATATTATCACAGGCCTTCATAGAAAGGGAAGAAGAAACTATTTCTAGATTAGACCTGACAGACTGAAACTTTTTTTTTTTTAAACAGGGAGGAACAATGTCAAAATTATCAAAGTTTGAAATTGAATTGCCTGCAGCACCCAAGTCCTCCAAACTCAGCCTTTCTGAAAGAGATATTGCTATGGCTACAATGTACGTACCACTGAATAATCGGTCTTTTCCTTCATTTAAAGGGTATTGACAGCTTTTGTAGTGGAGGTCCAGAGAGGAGGGTACAGTCCAGTGATGGTAAAATACTTGTCTGCTTTTTATCTTATGATAAAGTATTGTTAAAGTGCTTGGTACTGGACTGAACGTAAAGGAGCCTAAAGAAATCTTATAAAAAGATTGAACTGATTAGGAAGTGGATGAGTCTCTGTCACTTGAGAGATGTAAAACTAAACATTACAAAAGGCTGGTAAATGTACAATAGAGAATAATCTTGTATGGACAGAGCTGGCCTGAATGATAGATATTTGTCACCTAATTTAGATTCTGTAAGCAACCTGACTTATGTGTAACTTCATGTGAGTTGTTTTGTGAGGGGGAAGCAATGTGACCATGGCAGACTGGTCAGACACTGCAGTAATAGGATAACTTGCTGTCTTCATTGCAGAAAGGGTCTCCTAGGTGCAGTTTTTCTGCTAGTATATTCATTTATTTGAAGAATAACATTTTAATCATGTTGTTTTGTTAGATATGGGCAGCTTTATGTTCTCTATCTGAGGCATCATTCAAGGACTTCCAATAGTGCCGGAGCAGAAGTTGTCCTTTATCATTTACCAAGGTAAGTTGTGTTTTGGTTTTTATTTTTAGATATAAATGACCTTGCTGATCAATGCCTCTTATCTCTGATGTTAATGTTTTCATAGGGAAAGCTCCTGTAAGAAGATGCATATATTAAAGTTGAACAGGACAGGGAAGTTTGCATTGAATGTTGTAGATAACTTGGTGGTAGTTCATCATCAGGACACTGAGGTATGATCTGCCTACAAATTATTTATACCTTGTCTTTAAAGTTTGTGCTAGATTTTCTGGAGGCAATGGGCCTGTTCCTTCAAATACTTTTGCATGTGCTTAGTCTTTCCAAGTAAAGCTAAGGATATGTGTCAGTGTTTTCAGGATCAGGGCCCAAATTTGTAATTTACAGGGGAAAAAATCCCACTCCTATTTGTAATGCGTTAGAATGAAAATCATAATTTAGATCTATCTTCTTTTCAGTTTCTCATTTCTCTCTCTCCAAAAAAAAAAAAAAAATGTTGGGGGGGCATAAAACTGTCTGCTTCTCTCAGCCTAAAGGTTTCTATGTCTACAGCTGGAGCAAAGCTGGTTCAGCCATTGAAAGCCCTGTCTCCCTCTAATGATTAGAAACTGTATTCTAATAACTCAAATGGTTGCAGCTAGAAACTGATCTTGATTTTTAAGTCTCAAACAGATCTTAAAAAGCCACGTATGGGGAGAAAATAATAGTGTACAAAAGAACTTTTCCATCTCTCTGTTTTGGGCCGGGGGCATGTGTTTATAGGATGCAACTAAGCCAGTATAACAAATTTTATTTTGTAGTATAGTGGATGTAGAGTAATGCCTACTACTATTCAGATGGCAAAACAGTTACCATTCTAGAACCGTCATTTTCATGGTCTTGACTCTCCAAAAGATTCACCTTTTTGGAGGCAGTCTTCCTATCTCTTGCTTCAAAAGTGATGCTTATTTTTGAGGAAAATTTGAGCAAAATCTTTCTGTATATTTTTGAGTTATAGAAGAATGGCAAAACTACTTCCCTGTTGTGTTTTAATAAAACACACCTTTTCTACAAAGCTGTAGCAAAAATGGCTGAGGTTTAAAACTCCCCATGGATGTACAGGAGAAGATTATCAAAGGGCAATTAGATGGCCACCTCCTACTGAATAGGAGTTGGTGCCAAACTGCCCTTTGTGCCTTGAAAATCTCTCCCATAGTCCTCATTACACACCTTGCTTGGTTTTGGGAGGAAAAACAATTGAAGGTTGCTTGTGATGAGAAGCAAAGTGATATACTTGCCCCAGAGCCTAATAAAATCCTGTCCCTACCTTCATCATCACTGTACATTCTCACTGACAAGATCTAGAAGCTTGACTAGGCTGCTGCTGCTCTGGCAGTTGCTGGAACAATTTACATGAGAAGTTGTAAATGTCTCATTGAAACACAATTTCAGTACTGTTTAGCATAAAATGCATGCTATAAAATATACAGGATGTGCAATATGCTTAACTAATGTTCCCATTGGAGCCTTAACTACTCCCTAAATTTTTTGAGCATTAGCTATGTAATCCTAAAGTAAACCAAAAGACGTTGATACTAATGTAGGTTTTTTAATTACTTCATAGTATTTGACTGAAGTAGAGAGAATGAGTCTTTTAAGGCAGTGTTTTTCAAAGTTTAGGTCGCGACCCAGTTCTGGGTCACGGCATGTAAGGCACTGGGTTGTTTTGCTCCGCACCCATGGACGCTATCAGCTCTGGTCAGCACCGCCGACCGGGATGTTAAAAGTCCTGTCGGCGGTGCTGCCCAGCTAAGGCAAGCTAGTGCCTACCTGTTACGACACCGCGCTGTGCCATGGAAGGGGCCAGCAGCAGGTCCAGCTTTTAGGCATGGGGGCCATGGGGCTCCGCGCACTGCCTGAGCAGTGGCTCCACATTCCCATTGGCTGGTGGGGCGGTGCCCGCGGGCGAGAGCTGCATGGAGTCACTTGCACGCCTCCACCTACGAGCCAGACCTGCTGCTGGCTGCTTCCGGGGCACAGCGTGGTCTGCGGTGCCAGGACAGATGGAAATCCTGCCTCTGCACCCCGGCTGTGCCGCTGACCAGGAGCTGCCGGAGGTAAGCCCGTGTCCCAATCCCCTGCCCCAGCTCTGAGCCCTCCCCCCCAGCCCAGAACCCCTTCCTGCACCCCAAACCCCTCCTCTCCAGCCCCACCCCAGAGCCTGCACCCCCAGAGCCCTGACCCCCTTCCGCACCCAACCTCCTGCCCCAGCCCAGAGCCCCCTCCCACGCCCCAACCCCCTCATCCCCAGCTCCACTGGATTGCGGGCATCAACAATTTTCTTCAACTGGGTCCTCAGAAAAAAAGTTTGAAAACCACTGTTCTAAGGCATCTGCAAAAGGGGCCTGAGTTAAGGTTGAGCATTAAATTCTTAACATTGGGAACTTCCTGGCACTTGAGTGTCTGACTTCCCAACCTTAATGTTGCATTGAGGCTAACTTTTAATAACATAGTGCCCCAGTCCTGCAAAAACTCCTAGGCAAATGTTTAATCTTATGCACATATAGTCCCCTTGAAAGCAGAGGTCTTGCAAGATTGGAGCCTCAATAGTTAATCTGTCTGTGATGAAGGACTGCATAGATGGTGGCTAGATCTTTACTTGCACAAAAGGCTTTTGTCTCCTAAATGAACTCCTTCCAGGCAGCTTAAGAGTTTGGATAATATGCCCCGTTAGTAGATGTTGCAGAGCAGGGGTTTTAATTGTAGTTTTAGTGCTGTATGTTAATTTAACATTTTGTACAATATGTTTATTCTCCAGTACTAGCTGGGTCAAGCAGCAAGTGCTCGTGTATACATGCAGAAGACAGACAGTACACAATGTGAATAGGTTACATGCCATTAATTTTAAATTTGCCATGGAGTCCCTGTAATGCAAAGTGTGAGATCTCTCTAATAACAGGTCTCCCACAGAGAACACACTGTACTTGTGGCAAAATCACACCATCTGTGTTTTTTAGCTAATATTAACAAAATTCAAACCTGGCTTTAAAGTTTGTGGAAGTCTTGAGACATTACATGAGTCTATAATAATTTTGAGGAAAATATACTTCTGATAATTTTGAAAAACCTATAAACCAAGTGAAGTAACATGATTTATTTATTACAAGAGCAGAGGATGAAATAAATGCAAAAGCATTTGAACATGAATAACTTGAGATGTGCTCTTGTAATTGGTGAATATCTTCTCATGGACATGAAAAATGAGGGGCACTTTCTTTTCAATTTTAGACATCTGTAATATTTGATATCAAACTAAAAGGAGAATTTGATGGGACCATTACCCTTCATCAACTTGTTCTTCCAGCTCGATCGATACAGCCCTATCAGATCCCTGTGGCAGGTAAAATTTATTACATGGCACTTAAACACAGTGAACATGTTTTTCAATCCTAGGTACATATACAACCCCAATCAGCATAGTATCTAAGTGCCTCACAGGCTTCAGTGTATTTTTCCTCACAACACTGTGAGGTAGGGAAGTGCTATTATTCCCTATCTTAGGAGGTGGAGTGAGATAGGGTACAAGGCACAGAGGGTAAGTGATTTGTCCAGAGTCACTCAGGACGTCTATGGCAATGCAAGGACTTGAACCCAGTCTTCTGAGCCCCAGCTGAACGTCCTAATCACTGGATCACCCTTCCTCTCCTCTTATGCTTACACTGTGATTTAAAATGCACAAAAGTAACAATTACTCCTTAAAATAGATACTTATTCACCTACCATCGTACCTTGAGGTAAAATTTAAGTGGGGTGTGGGAGTTGTGTTCAGTGCCAGTGAAATGTTCGCATATATAAAATTAAAGTACTGACTTGTTACTTTAACAGTGTCTCTCCTACCATACAGCTGTGGTGGTGTAAAGCACACCTTTGCACTCCCCCAATTCTGGAACTGCTGTGTGTAGCAGGGTTGGTCCCTAGGCATACATTAGAGCAACCTGAGGGCTTCTGTAATTTGCTGTAGTTGCTAACAGCCTCCCGGTGCTGAAAGGATGGCAGAGGATCAACACAGCAATATCCAGGCCCCTTACACTAGCCGTGGGTGGAATAGAAACATCTACTTGCACAAATTCTGCACCACCTGAAGATCCTTCCTGCACTGGGATGCTCACCCCTGGGTCAGATACAGTAGCACCACAGTTACAATTCTACAAGCAGTGTAGCGCACAGTGGCTATGTTAGACTGGACTAGAGGCTCTTGTATATATTTTGTCTGAGATGGGATCTTCCACTTTAAAGAGTTTAATTCTGGCCTGTTCTTTTCTCTGAAGTCACAATGGAAATAGTGATTCTGGAAGATGTGATTTGTCAATTGGTGTATGTGTTTTGCGGGTATATATGTAACTACTTCACAAATAATATTGTGTAACAAACAGGATTGCTTAATTTCAGAATGTAAAAACCACTGTCCATTTTTTTGAGGAACTAAAAATACAATAATGTGTTTGCATGCAGTATCTAGCAAACTGAGCAGCATTATTTTTATTGTGTTAGGATGGGTTATGGCATGTTTTTTCTTTTTAACTGAGTTGTGGAATACTTATGTGTTGTGTTGAAATCATAACACCCACACTAATGAGTAGCTTTAAATTTGAGAAATAAGTGGGGAGGCAGAAGGAGCACAGAGCCTCTCAAGAGGCAACAAGTTCTGCAGTCAGTTAACAGTAATACGTAGCTTCTTGTTCATACAGCTACATCAAAGCAACAAGCTACTTAAGTGTATATGGTTAAAAGACTTTTTGCAACAGAAGTGGCAAGTTATGATTTCAACACAACACAAGGTGACAAAAGAAAACGTGTAACAATTCACACTTAACTAAAAACTGAGATACCGCATCTTGACAGGGAAAACAGATGGTTAATTTCTTGCATAACAAAGAATGTGTACACTAATCAGCTAATAAACCTTACCTGCTCATGGCAGCTGGAGAAATCCGTCTGTCCTGGAACTTGTTTTTCTTTGTTTCAGATGTTAACTTTTCCCTCCATGTGCAGGTCCAGCCTCCGTGACTAATCAGTCTCCTGTTCCATGTAAACTCTGTATCCTTTGGTTCTATTTTATTCTGGAACTTTGTCCAGATGTAATAGTTTCTCTATGCACCTGCAAATTTAGAGCATTTCTGCTATTAGAAATAAAGTGAAAAGGGGGAATCAAATATTTGTTCTTTCTTGCCTGTTAGACAAGTCTGTTGGTAGCTTTTTGATGAAAGAATGGAGTACTGGAATATTAGAACAAAATATTTGAAATGTAGTCCCACTCTAATGTGACTACGATAGCATTGTGGGGTTCATAGTCTCTCATTTCAGATAAGGCTTCTCTGAGAATTAAATGGTGGAATAAAGCTTTTGAAAGCAAAAGTGTGCTATAGTTGCAATACAGAATCAAAATGTGTGTTAATGTTAAGAGGTCTAGGAATGAAATTCCTTTAATGTATTCAGCTGAAATGTCATAGGGAAATGAGGAAATCATCTTGTGACTGGTTCATAAGGGATGATAAACAACAAAGGGGACAATGTTGGAGATCTGAATGAGGCTGCTTGAATTTGGTCCTAATCAGCAACTTCTGGGGGCTTATTTTATTTAAGCTAATGCTAATATGAGATGAGTGGTTTTATAAACAGATATGCTAGTATCAAAAGTAGGGCTGGTGTTTTATTTCTTAAGAATTTTCTTTAACATTTAGATTCCTCCTCCTGGATTGTCTTTCAGCCTGATATTATAATCAGCGCAAGTGAAGGTAAATTGGATGTGATAAGTTTCCCATTAATTTTTAGATTTAAGTACAGCACCTTTATCCTTCTAATTCCAGTCCCATTAGCTTTTTAATAGTCTAAATCAGTGGTTCCCAAACTTTTTTCCACCAAGGACCCTTTTGTCTTCTGCCTAAATTTTCTGGACCCCTTTCATTTGTGATATAGAAGTTTCATGTTGTTGTTCTATTGGCTATGTTTATTTAAAAATATATTTTTGCAATTAAAATAAGACTCAACAGAACCAAAAGTAAACAGTCTGCAATTATTAGAGGTTATTTATTTATTACAACCATTAAACTGTATCAAAGTAAGAATGCCCCCACCAGGGTGACCTCTCATGCACTGTGCATGCAAGAACAAAATGGCATCCTCCATGTGGCAAAAGTACTTGCTGCAGTACGCTGGCTCAAGGGATGGATCCATGGTGGAACTCCACAAGTTCAGGGATCCCACTTTGGGAACCATTGGTCTAAATGGAAGTAACCAATGTGAATCTCACTAATGGACATCAGGGTTAATGAAGCATAACTGAAGGTGATTACATGCTTGTCACTTAAGTAATGAAACTATTTTGGATACCTCTTAACAAGAGGCAGAATGGGAGAAACTAAGGCCTCGTCTACACTACAAAGTTTTGTTGGCAAAAGCTGCCGACAAAACAGGAGGTGTACACACTACAAAGCTATTTTTGGCAGCAAAACTCTGCTGCTTTGCTGACAAAACCAAACCACTTCAGTGAGAGGCATAGAGCTTTTTCTGGCAAAGTTAGTGACAAAGAATCAGTGTAGACTTGGTTGTTTGTTTTGTCTACATAAGCGTCTTCCACCAGTATCCCACAATGCCTGCTGTGGCTGCTCTGCTCACTGTTTTGATCTCTGCTGCCCTGCAAGCATGTGCCCCTCCCCTTTCAAAGCTCTGGGAAGTATCTAACAGCTGAGCATTCTGCTCTGGGAACTAACCATTAAGGAGGAATGTTCCTGTTCTGCCCTGCACTGGGAACACAGCCCTGAGTCTGCAGAGAGCGGGAAGGAGGGAAAGGGGACAGGACTGCTGTTTTGACATTCCTCAGCACAGAGAGCTCACAGCGCTGCTCCCATCAGCTCAGGAAGAACTTGAAGGGAATCTCAGAACCATAGGCAGGCAGAGCAGGCTGCTTCAGGAGAGACTGCTGTGCCGAGCAGAGCCAGGGGCTGATGGTGTGTGTCTGTCCCTCTCTCTGCCTCAGGATCCGTTGGTCAGCCTGCTGTATCCAGCACCCCAGACACACCACTCTCCTTCTTCTCCCCCTCCCCTTTCAGTTGAAGAGCAGCTGACAGTCTACTAGGATTCCCATGGAATGGTAGGATTGAGAAATCTGCATCATGTGACACTGTACCTGCCCCATGAAGCCTTCCCAAAGCACCTTGCGGCCAGTTGCACAGTGGGATAGCTACCAGAGTGTACTTCTCTCTGTGTCAATGCAACAGCTGCTAGTGTGGACATGCAACAGTGATTTTTAATTGAAGTGCTTTAATTAAAGTGGCATAACTTTTGCTGACGAAACTTTGTAGTGTAGATGAGGCCTAAGTGTAAAATAACTTGTATGGGTATGGAAGACTGTCATCTTATGACTTTTCATGTGTTAAGTCAAAACTTAAGTGGCCCTCACTAGTTGTGTAAGTAGTTTTGTTTTAGTTAATATTTTTAATAAGGCTTGATGGTTGGCTCTCTCAAATCTAGGTTATCTCTGGAATCTCGAGGTGAAACTTGAGCCTGTGGTTAACCTCTTGCCAGATAAAGGAAAGCTAATGGATTTTCTTCTCCAGAGGAAGGAATGCAAAATGGTTATCCTCTCTGTGTGTTCTCAGAGTAAGTCTTGCTCTTACTGATTGCGTGTCTCCATCTCATTCTTGGAAGCATTTTAGGTGTCTTCCTACACTGTCCTCATTCAAGTCTAGTTCTCCGTTGCCTTGAACTCAGTATCTTATTTTGTGAACTACCAGGGACTAAAATAGGGGAGCATTCTGTGTACCAGTGACTGTACCACATTCTAAATATAGTTTCTCATCAGTGATGTTGCTTATGCTGCCAACAATATCTAAGCCATGTTGCTTTTGAATATCTCCCAGGAAATCATTTCTGAGGGCTATTGTGTGTGCACATGCTTGAAAATGTAAGATGAGTCTGGTTCCTTCTTTGAACCAATTCTTGATTTCACCAAATGAAACTTCATGTCCTAGCAAAAGGCATTTGCATTCCAGTTAAGCATAGCGCTTACCATAGTCTACACTTAACGGTTATATCTAGCCATGTTGACACACCTGAATGCCATAGTTAACCTCCAGTGTAGACATGGTTACACATACAGAAAAACATCTTGTTGATGTGAAAAGTGTCTATGCTACAGGTGCTTCAGTGGCATAGGTGCAGCTGTACCGCCCATAGAGCAGACATACCCTTAGTGTAAAGGGAAACTGGAATTTAGGATGTTCATGGGTCAGTTGACCTACTCTGCTGTGGTTAAGAGCATTTCCTGAATGTAACACCTTGTAAAGAGTCTGTGGTAAAACATTACTGGAGTATATACTTCACTAGCAAGGGACAGACTATTTTATCAGTATCTTGTCTTTTATGGCTATTGTCTTTCAGTGTTAAGTGAACCAGACAGGGGAACGTTGGCTGTGATTGCCACTGTTTTTGACAAACTCAATCATGAGTATAAAAAGTACTTGGAAGCAGAGCAGAGTTATACCATGGTAAGTAATCTGCATCAGTGGCTATTTAGACAATGAATTTAAAAAAATACTAACCCTTATGGTTTTCATCACAGAGATGAAAACTGAAGTCAGTTAGCCACAGCAAGTGCATCTCCCCCCTTGCATGTGTACAGAACTTCAACTTCACAGCATCATAGCTGTTCTTCTCTTATATATACTGTTGCAGAACCATGAATTTGAATCTTCTGACTTTGGTTGAAATATTTAGAACACATCAGTTTTTTAGGTTGCACCTAACTTGAGTATTTCTAGTGGAACTATTGAGTAGCCAGCTACCACTGGGAATAACGTACACTGCACTGAAGCACCATTCTGCATTGTATTTAATATATATTATGGGCTAGCTTGTATAGAACTAAGCCCTACCAAAACTTGACTTACTGAATAAAGCTGAAGATTTTTCATTTTACAGTAAGAGTAAAAGTTAAACAGCATGTTCCCTTTCGAGCAAAGTTAGTGGTCTGATCTAAGGCTAACGTATACTAGATTACTTAGCCCTGTGTACATAAAGCCTACTCAGTACAGAATAGCTTCCTGTTAATGAGACTGTTCGTCTTCCCTCTGCCTTGTTGTAGGTGGTAGAAACAGGCCAGAGCCGAGGCAATCCCCCTCTGAAACGACCAGTCCGTACCCAAGCAGTTATTGACCAGTCTGACATGTACACGCATGTTCTGTCAGTGTTTATTGAAAAGAAGGTTAGTAAAAAAACAACTTGTACGTGTGAGTGAATCAAGTGCAAAAAACTGATAGTGCTAGACAGGGAAATTTTCCTAAGAGGAGGGTAGGGTACGTGGAACTACAGAAAGACTGGTGATACTCACTACAATTCTTCTGAAGGACACAAGCTGTCTTTGGTAACAGACTAGTTGAATATCAAAATTCAGTAACTTCTGCCAGTACTTGATGTGAGAATCTGGTGCTAATCTAAGCCATTAACCAGTATACAGGTTGCCACTTCAGGATGTTAACTACCATAATTTTTCTGCTTGCTGCATAGGAAGCGCCTCACAAGTTCACTATAGCAGTCTTGATGGAATACATTCGCTCTCTTAACCAGTTCCAGATTGCAGTTCAGGTAAAGTTCCTCAAACAGCAATAAGGGGCAGTGCGTGCTTATGCTTTTAAATCCTGTTTCCTGGAGAATGGGAGGGGGATAGTATGGGCCTTGTTACAATAGTAGAGGTGGGAGATGAGCAGTATCTCTGGGTTCTAGCTATCCGTTCAAAATACAGTCCAGATTTTCAAAAAGCAGGAAAGGAAGAATCAGCAAGCCTTGGCAGCAGCTTGGCCTTAAGGTGAAGGGTCCAGTCTCTAACCGGCTACCTGAAACTTACATCACTGTGCTTCTAAGGTTGCTTTCAGTACAATTTCAGCACCCACATACCAACCAGAAGCCTGCTGTGAAAGATAAATGAACCATCTCTATTGGCTACTAAAGCTGGCAACCTTAGTCTAATTATTTGAGCAACAGAATAAAAAATGGAAGAAACTTCATTGAGCCACACTGCTTACATTTAACTGGGAATAGGGAAAAGCTACTACTCAAACTGGAAGTCTTATGTATGCTTCTAACTAAAATCTTATTCAGTTCCACCTTCTAGAAAATCTTGAAACTCATCAAACAACTGAAGACTTGATATTGAGTCAAACTGCTTTAGAGTTTCTTTCCCTGTCTCTTGCATCCTCAGCATTATCTATATGAACTGGTCATTAAAACGCTTGTTCAGCACAACCTGTTCTACATGCTTCATCAGTTCCTGCAGTACCATGTGCTAAGTGACTCAAAGCCATTGGTATGTATGTTAATATGGATTCCGTGACAGCTGTTTTAAGATTAATTAAGGGTAATACTTTAACTTTTGAAACAGTATTATTAAAGTTGGTCTGTTACTGTTCAGGCCTGTCTGCTGTTGTCTCTCGAGAGCATTTATCCCCCTGCACATCAGTTGTCTCTGGACATGTTAAAGGTAAGAATCAATGTGTAAACAAATATGCTTCAAACATGTCACAGGTAGATAGCAGGCATGAAAACCCTACTGTATTTTACCTGATCAGACAGTATAGAGGAGAGGTGGCTGTATTACAATATTATTTGACTTTCTGCAGTATTAATATAATTGCTTTATGGCTTTAATTTTGTCTTGTTACTTGGCTTTGCAGAGACTTTCGACAGCAAACGATGAAATAGTAGAGGTTCTATTGTCCAAGCACCAGGTGCTGGCTGCCTTGCGATTCATCAGGGGTGTTGGAGGACATGACAGCATTTCTGCCCGCAAGTTCCTTGATGCAGCAAAGCAGGCAGATGACAACATGCTTTTTTATACCATATTCAGGTTCTTTGAACAAAGAAATCAGAGGCTACGAGGGAACCCTAACTTCACCCCAGGTAAAAGGATAGTTACATTAAAGAAAGTCAGACATTTTATACCATGTGGTCCACTTAGCAGTGGCTGCTGGTTCAGTCCTAGTTACTGAAGATTACCCTCACTTCCCTCCTTGAGCCAGACAACTATAATGTTTGTGCTAACATCTCCTGGTTTGACTGAAGGGGGCTGGAAATGGCATGCCCTTAATTAACAGGGTCAATGTTGGCTGTAAAAGCTATTGCATCTCTCCCTCTGAGAGCTTTCTGGGCCATGGTTCTAACTTGCAGCATGTACAGATACTCCAAGTAGTAGTGGTGGTCTGCCTTACCCCTATAATGTATAAAATCATTCCAGTTATAGATGAAGTGTCTAAGCTCTAGTAACAAGCACTTTATTAACCTTAACATGAGGTAAAGTTGTTTTCCAGCACTAGTCTTTAGTTTCAATGTAGAAGGCAGAGTAATGTCTTGATTAGTATCACAGCTGTGTGTGTTCACTAGAGCTCTTGAGCGTGTTAGCTTATTCCTGTTAAGCAGTTGGGCCTGACTAGGCTCTAGGTCTTGTCTACTACACTAGGAAAATGTGCTAAAGATTTCATTACCTTGCTGATTAGCGTGACCACCACCAAGTGCTAGAACTTCAACTTGCCCAGGCTACAGTAAAGTTACTTGTGGGGAGGAGGAGAAAACATTCCTAGTGTACACATTCCTGTAGTGCTAGTTGGCTCCTAACATTGGCAGGATTTAGGTTACTATGAGACTGATTCACACCAGCCTTTCATCAGGTGCTTAAAACCAGTGACAGTTTGCCTTAAGGCAAAGAATGAAGAGGCCTGAAAAGACAGATGTCATGACTTCTATTCACTACTTATAATTTAGCAGATAATTTTGTAACTTGAATCAGTGGCAGAAGTCAAGTCCTAAATGGGTGTCCCCATAAGTCAAAGAAATGAGTTAAACACTGTCCTTTTTATAAATTAACAGGCTGTTTTACCCACTATGGCTACACTGCAGCTGAGTGGGTGCCTCCCAACCCTAGTAGAGCACTGGACTAAAGATAGGTAGGGGTACATTGCCACATCAGCTCACCACCCAGGGCCTCAGGCACACTTGTACTGTAGCTTGAGTAGTGGTGATGCTCCACCTGTTTGACATCCCTTAAGACAGCAGCTACTGCTTAGAACTTCAGCAAAACATTCCCTGTATCCCATTCATGTGTTGCTTTCTTTGTCAGCACACACAGCCAAGTTACGTACGCATCAACATATAACAAACAGCTAAGTTTATTAGAAACATTTAAGTTAAGCTCTTCAGTGCCCTTCCCCCAATATCAAGTTTACAAAAGTGTGCATACAGAAGTTTTCAAAATAATTAGTTAAGTGAACAATCATCAACCTAAAGCTATTTGAAATTTAACTCCACTGCATAAAAAAATTGCCTTACACCATCCCTGCTGTCTCATTCCTCTTGTGTGAAGTCACTTGAACATGAGATGGAATTATGGATTAGTGAATAACAAAATTTTGGACTCATAAGGTAACACGCTCAACCTAAACCCAAAACAAAGTACTATCAGTTTCCATTTAACTGCTTTAATACTTCCCTTCCCAGTTATTGCAAAATGTGTGCTGCATGTGCCTCTAGCCTACTAGAACTATACCCAGATCTTGCAGATTTTACACAGTCTCACCAAGGTGAAAGCACCATTAAAAACAGAAGAAGCTGATGCAAATATCCACTTAAGGCTATTCAGCTGACAGGCCTTAAAATGGAAGTTCACTCTAAAAATAGTAGCTGCTTCTAATGAAAAAAGCTAAAAACATAAGTAAAGCAAAAACCACTTCCATGTAGGAAAAAGCTAAACACGACTATTGGTGCAGTTCATTTTGTTCTGAATTTGAATGTCACCCCAGCTGTCTTAGCACAAAATCCTATTACATTAGACCTAAACCTTTTGTCCTGTCTTGCAGGAGAACATTGTGAAGAACATGTCACCTTCTTCAAGCAGATTTTTGGAGAACAGGCTCTTATGAAGCCTACCACTTTCTGAAAGTGTACTGTTTTCATACAAAATGTATAATTTATTGCATTTAAGTAATGAGATTTTGAACTACAAATTTTATAATAAAGTATACATAGACCATTGTGGCAAATATTACTAAAAATATTACACAACCTCTAGAGTGATGGCTTGTTTTTCCCTAAAAATAGAGCCAAAAAGTTGCATTGAGTTGCATTTAAAAGTAGCATCAGTGGGTTGGCAGTCCATTCTCATACACACGTCACCTTGCTGGAAAAGGTTTTCAACTTGTTATATTTCTCAAAGAAAAAGATGCAGCCTCTTAAAATAGAGATCCTGTTAATACATCTAGTTTTAGTAATACTAGTCCATGAGTCACATGTAGCATTTCCTGAGATTGAAAGCTTTCAATGTCCAAAGCTGCTGTTCGCCTGTAGATGGATTGGTGCACAAGTTTAAACCAGTGGTTACAGTGTGATAGTCATAGAACATTGCTGCAGTTCAGTCTTATGCTGAATGGGGCTTAAGCCACAGTTCATGAAGTCCACTGAATACTGTTAAAAGGGCTAGAAGTAGAGGAGTCTCTCTCGTTCTGTACCTTTGTATCTTTCTTGTGCAGCACGAGCTTTAGCTTTATTTACTGATGGGCCTGAGTAAAAGAAAAGAGTTATATTCTGAAATCCTCCTTCAGTAATGTGGGTAGTATTGTCAGGCAAAACAGAACTGGTGCATTATCTACTTTCTAGCAAATGTTTCCTCTAAAGGAAATACAGCTTTCCTGAAAAGTATTCCTTTAAGTAGTTAAGATCTCCTCACTTAAACATTCCTTCTTAACACTAAAATCAATATGCCAAAACATTAACTTTGAGGATTAAATTATTTTGTATACAGCACAACTGCTAATGACCCACTACCGGTAATATACTTTCATAATACAAGTGATGTAGAAAAGCACAGAGTGGAGAGGTTTCCCTTTCTAAATGGGTGAAAGGGGGAAGCAGAATTAAGCGTTTTTCATTTAACAGCTGTTAACTTATGACACAGCTCTTTGTCAACATTTCTGTACTCACAGTGCAGTAGATGACGACTCACTTAAAGATGGAAAGGATACTGTACTGAGGGCTTGAGAAGGGAGACTCAGGCGACAAATCACTGAAATTGGTAGCACTCCAGGAATGCTACCAACAAGGTGTGCAACTATAGACTACTGAAAAGGGATGGAAAGTCTGATGTAAACAGCTCTACTTTAACACTACCAAATTACTACAAACTAAACGGTAAGTGGGTCACAATAGGTGATCCAATGTATCTGAAGTAACTATACCAGTTATCCCTAGCTGTTTAAAGACAGTTTATATAGGCATACAGTTGCTGACTCCTATCCTGAATGAAAGGGATAATTTGAAGGAGAGACTAATTTTAAAATCCATCTTTAGCAGTCAAGTGTATTCTTACCTATATAACTAAGCATAACAGGAAGAAATATTAATCCATGGGTAGCTCCAAGCACCACCATGGCTAGATACATCCTGAAGTAGAAGATCTGAAAGATGTGGGATTTGGAGAAGAACAACACTACAATTCCTCCAAATTTTGTCAGAGTGATGCCACTGAAAACCTAGTAATAGAAGAAGTTAAAAATAAGTGATTTCATACAAAATGACATGGTGTCCCGGAACTCGCTTATTCAATAGCAAACCAGTGAGAATGAATACATACCCCATTCTGCAAGTTTAAATATTGCAATATTCCTTGAAAGTACCATCATCCCTTATACGGCATAGAGCAGGGTTAAATCTAACTCAATAGAGCAGCAGTGGGCAAACTACAGGCCACATCTGGACTGTCTGACCTTTTAATCCGGCCCTCAAGCTCCTATCAGGGAGCAGGAGCTTGCCCTGCTCCACACAGCTCCCGGGAAGCAGCCAGCATGTTCCCCCCTCCAGCTCCTATGCATAGGGGGCTCCACACAGTGCCCCACCCCCAAGCTCTGCAGCTCCCATTGCCCAGGAACATGGCCAATGGGAGTGGTGCGGGTGGGAAGAGGCAGTGCCTGCAGACAGGGCAGCATGCAGAGTTGCCTGGCCGCACCTCCACAAAGAAGCCGGAGGGGGGATATGCCACTGCTTCTGGGAGCTGCTTGAGGTAAGCACTGCCCAGAGTCTGCACCCCTAAGCCCCCCCACATGCTGCAACCCCCACCCTGAGCCCCCTCCTGCCCTCCAAACAACTTAGTTCCAGCCCAGAGCCCCCCCCTGTACCCCAAATACCTATCCTCAGCCCCACCCTGGAGCCCCCTCCCTCACCCTGAACTCATTTCTGGACCAACCCCAGAGCCCGTACCCCAATTTCGTGAGCATTCATGGCCCACCATATAAGTTCCATGCCCAGATGTGGCCCTCGGGCCAAAAAGTTTGCCCACCCCTGCACTAGAGGAAGGATAGTAGGGATATAGCTAAAATAAGTATAATTCAAAAGAGGGTAGCATATAATCAAAAAAGGAAATGAGATCAAGTTAATCAGTCTACTAGGCGTCCCACTTGCTAAAGAATCCTCCATAACACTACACATCTCTCCCTGCCTTAGTAATTTCACTTTATATTTAGATGTTACAGAAACAAAAAACTAGAAGAGGGAATTTTGACTTGGCTTAAAGGTTTTCTAACCACCATTTCCCCTTCCAATGTGACATGGTGTGATCACCACAATAAGGTTCCATTTAATCATGACTTGGCCAGTTGATTCTAATCTAATTTTGAGCATCATGTGCTTTAATTATATTTAAGCCTCTACAGGCCCCTGCTCCCATTCAGGGAGCATCTTCCTTAGAAAAAAAGCAAGTCAAGGTAAACCAGAGGGGGATCCTAACAGGTGGAAAAACTGAAAATGGCCTTGTCTTCACTGAGATTTGAAGATGTGTTATTCTGTGGGGATTACTTCACTACAGGTTCTTAAATCAGGTTCGTTCTTAGATACTGCTCCCATCCACGCACAGACATCTGACCCAACTTCATTGATGTTTCCAACCCAGGCTAGCTGTCTCTCTCAAGCCCAAGTAAAGCTTGCAATCAGGCTGGTAACCTGCCCAGGTTGTAGTGAGGATACAGGATAAACCACTCTAGTGCCGTGGGGAAGGCATCAGAGGACAAATCCCTTAGAAATCTTCTGTCCTTCTGGGCATGCAAACACAATTCATTGGGAAAGTCACAGCAGCTCAGCTTACTGCAGCACTAAGAACCATACTCCCAGAAGTCCTAGTGACACACGTGGGGGAATGCAACACCTGCGAGGACACACACTCGGGTATTGCTGTGCAGTGTGGCTGAGCACCCAAGTAACTACAGAGACCCCAAAAAAGTATGTGTTAGCTAACAAATAGTCTATGCAAGCTTCACTCAGGCTTTAGCCTATACCCCAACTAATTTTGGTTGAAAGCACCAAAGGTTAACTACATTAAAGAGAGTCTAAGACAAGTCGAAGCTGAAACTGTTTGTGAAATTTGGAGTTCTATAATGCCTGCTGAACACCTGAGCCAATAAATTTACACAAGCATTTTTAAAATTACAGGCTATGCCCCTAACACTGAATAGTCAGATTTAAAAATGAATTTTAGACAGTTTTATAATCAATTTTAAGCATCACAATTTACAATCAAATCAAACCAATCAGTAGTTATAAACCTTATTTTCAGGCCTATAACAGAAATCTAAACTCATCTGGGGAATTGTGACTGATGCCATTATAACAGCAGGTTAACCATTGCAGAATGACACCCAATATAGGACAGGCAAAGCTGATCCTACAACCTAAGCATGTATTAAGTAGCAAGGTATTACTTGATTTAAGTTGCAGTGATGATAGGATGCACTGAACTTGAATTTAAGTCATTCTGTCTACACAGACAAAAGGAACATATTACTACAAAGGAACAAACACTTACAGAACTGCCCATGCGGGAGAGTGCTTCTTCTGCACGCTCTACTCTGGTACCCTTGGTACTAACAGTGAATGCTCTTGTGACGTGACTGCAGAACTCCACCGAGATACCACAGCTCTGAAAGAAAGAACAGGTCAGTTAATTTCTTGGCACCAAGCTTTCACTTCAGCCCCCATGTATTAAGCACCAAAGAGGCTATAAATTACTATCCACAATGCCAGTCTAGATATACAATTTGTCCTTTTTTTTTTTTTTTTTTTTAAGCTGGGATCGTGGAGATTTCAAGGCAAATTTTGAGAGGGGGTTCTGGTGACAAAACCATGCAGTTAATATGTAAAAAGCACCAGTGTATTGACCCTTAGGAAACTGGCTAGTGACTGGATCACTGGCTGTACTGCGGGGCGGAAAGAAACACACAACTGGTCTTGCTGTACAAACATTCTCTTATGTAACAAACTTTGACATTTTGATCCTGTGTTTTGATATCACTCCAAAAACAGGTTCAATATTTGCAGATAAAAACCCACTGAGACCTTATGTATATCTACATTGCATTATGAAAAATTCAAATGGAGATTGGTAAGTCTGCATTTATAAAGTCATTCAGAATTGTGCTCCTCACAAGCACTTTTTCCTTCTGAGGGTTACATAAGTGCATATCTTTTGCTTTTAAATCCTTCCTTCAGCTGTACATCTAATTTACTCCATCAGCAGCATTTTGTAGCATGGACAGGACATTAAGCATCAGAAAATGAGCTGTGTTTAAATATAGTTTTTGACTGTCTGGTTCTCACTTGCTTATAAGACACTCAAAGCCAAGAAGTTTTCATGAGGCCTTCATTAATTTGCTACCTATTTCTCTTACAACAGCCACTGTTTGGCACTAGGCCAATTGCTTTAAAGCAGGCTTGAAAAGAGCATCTCCTAACAGTCACCAGAAAGCAAACAAAACTGGAGCCTCAAAACACATGGTTAGAGTCCTGAAATGGTTCTCCAAGGCCTACCCTAGCTTTTTACTCATTCCCCTTCCATTGCACTACAACCTATATATTAGTGATGTTACTGTATGATTGGCCACAGCCACTTTTACCCTTGGATCAGCAGCTGTAGTGTTCCCAGTGTGCACAGATCTATTCTGCAGAGGCATCAGTTGGGTAAAACCTTAATCATCATGCAGGATTAATGGTGTAGAGACAGTATGGCATGTGCCTGCACACACAAGATCAGATCTAAATGATGTGATATGCAGCCTGCTTTTACTACTGCTACAATAGATGGAAGTTGCATCAGTTGTAATGGAATGATGGAAAAGTTAATGAAGATACAACCAAGCTCTGTTCTTCCCTGTGCATGCACACTGCCTGTAAAAGAGATGGGTTATACACCTCATCTCACTGTGCAATTACCTTTCTAACAGTATTTGTACATATGTGGGACTTTGCATTTCTAAAGCACAATATAAGAGATAGACCTATTCCGACAGCAGCGAAAAGGTTAAAGGCTGTGTCTACACTGCAGTTTACATCAGCATAATTTATGTTGCTCGAGGGTGTGAATAAGTCACCCCAAGCAACCTAAGTTACACTGACAGAAGTGCCAACGCAGACAGCGCTGTGTCTCCCGCTGACAGCTTCTGCGGCTCACGGGGGCTGGAGTAGTTAAGTCCACAGGCGCCTGCTTCAACTTTCCCCAGGGGTGCTCAACAGCTCCCGGCCCCCCAGCTCCAGGCACTCTACCCCTTTCCCAAGGCCCCACCCCTGCCCCTTCCCACCCAGTTCCACCTCCTCCTCCCTCCCAGTGCCTCCTGCACACTGCAGAACAGCTGATCCACAGCAGATGGGAGGCACTGGGGGGAAGGGAGAAAGTTGGCTGCCAGTGGGTGCTAAGCACCCGCTAATTTTTTTCCCCCGTGGGTGCTCCTGCCCTGGAGCATCCACGGAGTCAGCGCCTATGGTTAAGCCAACAGGAGAGCTCTCCTGCCAGCTTAGAGCAGATACATTAGAGAGTTTATAGTGGTGCACCACTGTAAACACTCTAGCGTAGCCATGCCCTTAGCAAGTTTTCTATACAAAAAACATATTATGTTACAATTGTCAGGATGTACAAAATAGCATGTACTGAAATCTGTGACTGGAGTTATGTACATTGCTTTTGCACTGAGAACATTACAGCCCCTTTAAACACACACACAAACACACATACCCCTTACCATAACAAGGTTAACCAGTGAAACAGCATTCAGGCTTATGCCCCAAAGCCACATTATTCCAAACATGTTGGCTAGTATCATAGCAATAGTAATGGATACCATCGCAGCAGCCCACACTTCAAAACCAAGCAGCACAGTCGTCACCAAGAATATTGATCCCAGGGACACGCAGAGGTTAAAGATGGTGTCATGCACAATTGTCAGATATTGTTCATAGAAGACGTAAAACACACTGTGGAAAAAAGAGAGACAGTCATTAGCCATTCATTTGGTTAGGTCACCAAGAATCATCTCCCAAATAGGTCTAAGTGTTTGAGTCATTGAGGTTTGTAGAAAACCCCTATCTATTCTTTTTCTTGACTAAGGGCTGCTCTACATTGAAAAAAAAGTTACATCAGCATAACTCTCTCTCTCAGGTGCATGAAAATCCACACCCTGAGAGATAGTTAAGATGACCTAACCCTGGGTGACAGCAGTAGGTCAACAGAAGAATTCTTCCATCAACCTAGCTACTGCCTCTCAGGGAGTTGGATTAGCTATAGCCACAGAAGAACCTCTTCCATCGCTGTATTAAGTGCCTACACTGAAGCACTGTAGCATTAAGTGAAAACAGCCATAGAGTAGTCAGAAGAACCAGACTAAAAAAAAAAAAAGTTTTTAATCCTGGGGAACTATTTTCTTAAGTGTTTTTTTTTTTTTAATTAGGAACAAGGCAGTAACAAAGAAGATATCAAATACAGATAATAGGCTAAACCTTAAAAAACTGAATTTCATGAAACATTAATATTGTTAAGGACATTCATATTCTTTAAAGCTTTTTTAAGGTGGAGAAAGTCAGAGGAATAAGTTTTACTGCAAGATATTGATTCTAATTTAGTTTCATCAGCTGTTTTGAAGAGATCTGAGGAGCAAGACATTTCTCTTCTGGGCATTTAAATGTTGGCTTTTTGTTTGTTTACAAACACAGGGAATTTAAAATGAGGGAAGATTCCTCATAGTTTAGAAAAAGCATCAGGGAAGAGGGTCAGGAAAGTGGACAGCAACAATTAGCAGCAAGAATTTAGAGCACTGAATCACTTGAACTTTTCCAAAGTTCAGTATACTAAGTATAAAACACCAAGGGGTTTTAAAGGATGGGGAATACCAGAAGGTAAAATGAAGAAATAGTGGCATCTAAGGAAAATCCTTAAGACCTGCACAAGTTCCTGAATGGCTGTTCAGCCTTCCACAGATACAGATAAGAAAAAGAAAAGCAGAGGACATATGGCTCAGAAGAGATGATGGTGCAAGAAGTAGAGAGAACTCCTGCAGACTGGAGAAGACCAACATTGTCTTTATTGTGGGGTAGAGTGGAAGAATCGCAGGCAGGAGTACTTTGGAAAGGGACTGGCTTCCAACAACATTGTATTAATTGTTTTGGTAGAACCCTTAACACAGAGGTTCTCAAACTGGGACCTAGAGACATATGCTGGTGGTCACGTGATGCTGGCTTTCTTTACGTCCAGCTGCTAAACCATAGTAAAAAGCAACTAAAATACTTTAAGATCCTTCCTCAGCTCTTAATACATACATCCAGCCAACATGCACTTTCTCAAGAACCCACGACTCCTGCCCAAAGTTACTATACACACATTCCTAGGGCAAAAAAATCCACACATACCTGTAAGGGAACACACGGTAATTCTTTTCTTTGATGCCCATGGTTTCAGTAATGTTATCTGCTATGATCCGTGCTTTTTTCATAGCATCAATGAAGTCAGCTGAGGTTTTTAGTACTGTATGGTAAGTCATAAAGTAAGTAGCTCCAACATCAGAGTTATTGTTTATGAAGCTGACAGCAGAGCTATATGCAGCATGGCCTCTGTAAATGAAGTGCAACTGTATTACTTCATGGTCAAGCAACAACAGGATCAACCACCCTCATTTTGATGCCAAGAATCAGGATTTCTCAATGTAAAGACAAATAGCAGAAGAATCCAACGATCTGCAAATTCTTACGATACAAAACACAGGTTCTACAGCGTTATCAGAAAATATTCTGAAAGTACAAAATAGCACCCCCACAAAAGATGACTTATGTTGTTGATCACTTACGTAGGATGTTCCAGACAAGATAACTAGGACAAAAGAAAATCTGATACTTACAACTTTGCCTCAAAGGAGCACAGCAGGATTTGCTGTTTTTAAAGTGGCCTATGTTTCAGTATGTTTTTAAATTAAAATGCAAGTGTGCCCACAGCGGCTTGGATGATGAGTATACATTTCATAAACAAGTGTCACTGCTGGATCCTATTTCACCTGCTAATTTTCAACAGAGATTAAACTGATTCAGTCTATAGGCACTTACCCTTTTCCACATTTAGGATTAGGATTATCGGACAAGAACATTGGCAAAAATTTCATGAAGTCTCCACCCTGAGGCCTTTGCTTGCCTTCTTTAGTCAGTGGACGGCAACGCATGCACGATACATCAACAACTGAAAAAAACAAAAAGCAGGAAAAAAAAAAGCACTCAATGTCAGCCAGACAGCAAAGCTACATCTATAGGACGCTGTAGTATACTCAGTTTCACCTCAGTGACCCGAAGGGCTCATCCATCCCTAAAAGAACTACTTCTTTCACTGCTAGAGAAGGTAGCTCTTTAAAATGTCTCTCTCTCTCTAGCCAGAGAGAAGACCCAAAATACAGAGCTAAGTCCTATATTTTCTGCATCAAATACACCCATTTCTTCGTGCTTGGGATTGCTGTTACATTAGATAAGGCTAGTCCAATACAAAGACTAACGAATAGTGTTGCCAATCTCTGTGTTCTGTATTCAGTACTGTACAACAGATCCCAATACACAAGGCACAGTGTGAGCAATTTTCAAAACATGAGGGCAATAAACTGCTGATTGCATTATCTGGAGCAATGCTTCTCAAAGCTGGTCCACCGCTTGTTCAGGGAAAGCGCATCCCTCGGCCTGCGCCACTTCCTGCAGCCCCTATTGGCCTGGGGCTACGAACTGCAGCCAGCGGGAGCCACAATCAGCTGAACCTGCGGATGCGGCAGGTAAACAAACCGGCCCAGATGGCCAGGGGCTTTCCCTGAACAAGCGGTGGTCCGGCTTTGAGAAGCATTGATCTAGAGCTCATAAGGATCAAAGTGGTCCATAAGCCAATTAGTTATTTTGGGAACAGTATTATCCAAAAGGGCATCTTCAAAGAATGCAGCATTTTAACATTTAAATTGCATTAAATTTAGTCTCCTTCCAGAAATGGCAATAAATTCCAGAATGGGAAAGTATTTTAAAGAAGTACATCTCAGCCAATTTAAAAACAAACAACAACAACAAAAAAAAGGGTTGCACAAAGCAGGTTGAACACCGTGATATTAAAAGAAGAGGGTAGATTCAAGTCCTTATTTAGAAGAAAATGTATTTAATCATATTTTAAAAAGCTTTTCAAAGCAACACTGGAAACATGAAAAAGAAAATGCAGAGTACCTGAAGCATTGCAGAACTGTCCAGTAGTGTTGTAGACTCTGCAGCAAGATGACTGTGGTTTAACCCAATCAAAATAATCATCAATCCATGAAGAAGGTGGAAAGCCTATTCTTGTGCTGAAACATAACAAAAATAGATACCAATAGATGGTTCAAGAGACGCACAACCTTAATTATGGTATTTCCTAAAAAACCTTCAATTTCACAACTTAGTGTTCTTTTAACATAGGAAATTGCATACAAACTAGGTTTTAAAAAAACCAAACTGAACAAAAAAAATTCCATCATTCTGACATCGACACCCACAGGGTTCAACATCAGGATTGGAACTTTAGATCCACAACACAGACGTCTGCCACTTGAGCCAATGGGAGTAGTGGGCTCTCTGATGTGGACCAGCACTAGAGGGGCAATGAGAAATTTTGCTGGTGGGTTTCACAGATCTTTGCTGACAGCAGACGAACGGTGAGATACAGGAATCTTGGGTCCCATTTCAGGCTCTGGGAGGGGAATGTGTTCTAGGGGTACCTAGTGTGCTCTGCCCCTGTCCCTGTGCTCTCTTCTCGCCCTCCAACTCTAGCTCCTCATGCCAGTCCCTGTCTCACCCACTCCAGACTCCTCACCCCAGTCCCCTAGTTCAAGGCTCCCTATTCAAACCCCAGTCTCCCCACCTCTGCTGGACTCATCTGATCTCAGTCTCTCCCCCCCAGTACCAGTTTCTTTGCCCAGCCAGTCCTGTCTCTCCCCTGCCCGCAAGCTCCCAGTCCCAATCAACTCCCTCCAGCACACGCCAAATCAGTGGTTCTCCACCAGGGGTACATACCCGTGGGGATATGCAGAGGTCTTCCAGGGGGTATTTCAACTAATCTAGATCAGTGTTTCTTAACCCAAGGGGGCCACAGAACAGGTCTGGGGAAGGGGTCGCAAGTGCAGGGGGCATGGGGCCCCGCAAAGCTAAGGTACATGCTTAAGCCCCAGGCAGCAGGGCTCAGGCTTCAGACTCCTGAAAGGGGTACAGTAATCTGGAAAGGTTGACAGCCACTATCTCTTGTCCACTCTGCATTTGAGTCAGACCACTTCTTCCTGCACACTGCCTAGGCACCAGCAGATGAATCATCTAGAGCACAGGAGAAAGATTCCTCTCTCTCTCCGCTCCTGAGCCCAGCATCACATTACAGGGAAAGTCCTGCTCAGCCCCTGCAGTCACAACCTGGAGCATGCCAAGTACAGATGGGATCTTTGGAGAATTTAAGCTGTCAAGCTCTAACAAGTCTAACTTGTTAGAGCATGTCTTAACTAAGATTTTTCGAATTTTTATAACTTGGCCAAATGCGGGTAGTTTTTTCATGGGAACAGCAAGAGAGCATATCCCTGACACCAAAGAAAACGCCTCATAAAATTTCAAGTCCCTGATCCAAAGAATGGAAGCACTATAATTGTAGTGTTTTTTAAAAAACACATGTAAAATGAAGTATTTTCCCCCAGTCTTGTTCTGGAAAACTGCTGAACCATTTTTGCTAAAGCTTTCCAAGAAGCTCAGTACAAGGCAGAATCCCAGCATGGAAAGTTTCAGCCCAAGCATTTGGCAAACTTATAAGCAACTGAAACAGGTGGTGTTCCTTGTAATAAGACATTGTGACATTGCACTCCATGTTTTATGGAAATATGCTTATGAGCGTGAATATAATGTAACTGGAATATGCTTCATGCAAAAGGTCTCTCTTGTAAGGTATCATTACAAAGCTTATAATCTACCGAGTGTGTTCATCCTATTTGTATGAATGTATCATTCTTCTATCTGAAGCTAGAAATATGAAGTATAACACTGCGGTCCTATTGTAATTATGCAAAGTGTGGGCCATTAATGGTGGTTCAGAATCTTGATGGCTCCCATTGACTAGGGCAATTAATTGTGGATGGTTTATTTACCTACAAGCCTTCCTGCGTGTCTGGGGGCCAGCCTGTGGGTAATGAAGATTGAGGTCTTAGAGTGACATGTGACCATGTCACCTGGTAATGAAATCCATCTTAAATCTGGTACTTTTCCATTTAGAAGGAGGGGTGGGGACCCAGAGAGACAAAAGATTCCCACCTTGTGCCAAAGCTATTAAAGGGGGTGGAAGAGAACAAAGAAGGTTGCCAGTCATAAGAACACCCATTTTCCACCTAAGATGTCTGCTGGAACTAACAAGGACTTTACTGGGGAAAGGATTGGGCCCAGACTAGGAAGGAGTCTAGTCTGTGAAAAAAGCTTATGGGAACATCTCTGAGGGTGAGATTTTACCTGTAAACAGTTTCTTAATGTATTAGGCTTAGACTTGCATGTTTTGCTTTATGACTTACTTTCTTCTGTCTGTTGTTACGTGAAACCACTTAAATCCAACTTTTTATACTTAATAAAATCACTTTTTATTAAACCCAGAGTAAGTGATTAATACCTGGGGGAGCAAACAGCTGTGCATCTCGCTATCAGAGTTATAGAGGGCAGACAATTTATGAGTTTTCCCTTTAAAATGGATTTATTTGGGGTTTGGATCCCACTGGGAGCTGGGTGTCTGGGTGCTGGAGATAGGTGACCTGCTGAGCAGTTTTTGGTTGAAGTCTGCAGCTTTAGGCGCATGGACTAGACCTGGGTCTGTGTTGCAGCAGGCTAGCGTGTCTGGCTCAACAAGGCAGGGCTCTGGAGTCCCAGGCTGGCAGGGAAAATGGGCTCAGAGGTAAATTCAGCATGTCAGGTGACAGTCCCAAGGGGGATCTCTGTGACTGAACCCGTCACAGACATGCTGGGCAACTTTAGCTATACTACTTGCTCTAGAGATCAGTAGGAGAAAAATGCTGCACTTACTAGCTGTCAATTTCTGCTGCAGTGAAGACTTGCTGCACAAGTGAATTGTTATTACATCCCACTCCACCACACACCATGTTCTGTCCCTCCAAAGAGGTGTAGTTGTGCCCTTCTTCAAGGACAAAATACACCGGAGGACCAGCATGCAGGTATTTGCTGAGATAATTGAAGTAATCCATTACATAGGAGTCCTTAAAAAAAACAAACGAGTTAAATCTCTGAAACAGCTCAGTCTGTTGATGTTTCCAATCCGTACAGTACAGACCCATTTACGCGCGGTAGCTCCATGCCTCCCAGTGCTACCTATTTAACACGCGAGACTCGTTAACACACGGTACAGGAACTTGCTATGTAGCACTACAAATGTGCACACTAACTCACTGACACAGAAATTCATGGGAAGTGCAGAGTGGAAACGTTTTGTACGTCTTTACTGCTGACGGGTGGGGGAAGGGGCAGCAACGCTAAAGCACTGCCAAAGACCCTGCAGCGCTTTAAGGTCCCTGCCCCTTCCCCCCCCCCCCCCTCGGCCGCCAATGCGCGCACACGCGGGCGGGGGACGGGACCTTAAAGCACTGCCCCAGGGCCGGAGCAGCAGCGACATCTGGAGTCCCAGGCTCTTTAAATCCCCATGAGAGCCCTGGGCAGCACAGACCAGGCAGCCTGGAAGGGCTGGCTGGGGGATGCTGACCCCTAGCCCCACCCCTTCTGCCCAAGGCACCGCCCCTTACAGGTAAGTGTCCCGAGTTACTTTCATCCCTGTGTAGTAATAATGTTTTTATTAGATTACACATTTGAATTTATATTCTTGCAAAGCGCCGTTAACAGATAGGCCTGCAGTATTTGGGACACTTTGAATATGTATATAGAGATCTCTTAAGATACTTCAGCATGGCCCTCTTAACCCGTGGTCCGTTAACATGCGATCGGGACAGCTTGACTCCTGACATCCGCACGTAAACGGGTCTGTATTGTACTGTGTTAATACTGAGGAATTGTAACATGACAACTTTTGTCTAGTCAGAGATAAGTGACATGTTTCAATTAATTTTGTACTGATTAAATCATTTCCTTCTGAAAAAAAAAACAAACAACCACACACACAAACAACCACACAATTTTTTAAAACAAATACTTACATCTGGCATTGACAGAGACTGATCCAAACCAACCTCTACTTTGTGAGCAACTGCTATACTGAATGACAAAAGGCCCACGAACAAGGATATCTGTAAGAAATGACACACAAGAACCATTTTAAAGACTTCTTCAGCCCTACACAGTGACTCCATGTGTTAATACTCCTCATTTTAGGAAATCAATCATCCATTGTATTTCTACCATGCAGTAAAGTTCCAGAATAAGTATACCAGGTTGGACTGGGATGGTGATGACAGAAGCACAAAGAAGAGCTACTTTCACCTCAGAGGGAAGGTACAATCAAAGCCCAAATTAAATATAGTACCATATTACTGACTCAAGAATGCCAGCTACTAGCAGAGTTAACCATATCACAGAACCAATCAGTAGCAAATGAAGTTGGGAACTAAGGGTCTAATCCAACTCCTATTCAAGTCAATGGGAGTCTTTCTATTGCATTTAAATGAAAGTTGGCTCAAGTATCAAATCCAAAAGAACAATGTTTATTTTACTTCTGGTTGCTAAAAATTAGGGCTGTCAAGCGATTAATTTTTTTTTAATCACGATTAATCGCGCTGCTAAACAATGATAGAATACCATTTATATAAATATTGGATGTTTTCCACATTTTCAAATATATTGGTTTCAGTTACAACACAGACATGTGTCTAGTGCTTACTTTATATTTATTTATTATAAATACTTGCACTGTAAAAATAAAATAGTATTTTTCCATTCACTTAATACAGGCGTTCTCAGACTTTTGTACTGGTGACCCCTTTCACATAGCAAGCCTCTGAGTGCGACCCCCTCCTTATAAATATATAAAAAAGTGTTTTTAATGTAACACCATTATAAATGCTGGATGCAAAGCGGGGTTTGGGGTGGAAGCTAACAGTTTGAGAACCCCTGACTTAATACAAGTACTGTAGTGCAATCTCTATCATGAAAGCTGAACTTACAAATGTAGAATTATGTACAAAAAAAACTGCATTAAAAAATAAAACAATGTAAAACTTTAGAGCCGACAAGTCCACTCAGTCCTATTTCTTGTTCAGCCAATAGCTCAGACAAACAAGTTTGTTTACATTTGCAGAAAATAATGCTGCCCACTTCTTGTTTACAATGTCACCTGAAAGTGAGAACAGGTATTCACATGGCAATGTTGTAGCCGGTGTTGCAAGATATTTACGTGCCAGATGCGCTAAAGATTCAGATTCCCTGCTGATGATGGGTTCTGCTCGATAACAATACAAAGCAGTGCAGACTGATGCATGTTCATTTTCATTATGAGTCAGATACCATCACCAGGAGGTGGATTTTCTTTTTTGGTGGTTTGGGTTCTGTAGTTTCCGCATCAAAGTGTTGCTTTTTTAAGACTTCTGAAAGCATGCTCCACACCCCGTCCCTCTCAGATTTTGGAAGGCACTTCAGATTCTTAAATGTTGGGTCAAGTGCTGTAGCTATCTTTAGAAATCTCACAGTGGTACCTTCTTTGCGTTTTGTCAAATCTGCAGTGAAAGTGTTCTTAAAACAAAGAACATGTTGGGTCATCATCCAAGACTGCTTTAACATGAAATACATGGCAGAATGCAGGTAAAACACAGGATAGGAGACATACAATTCTCCCCCAAGGAGTTCAGTCACAAATTTAATTAAAGCATTATTTTTTTAACGAGCGTCATCAGCATGGAAGCATGTCCTCTGGAATGGTGGCCAAAGCACGAAGGGGCATACAAATGTTTAGCATATCTGTCACATAAATACCTTGCAATGCCAGCTACAGAAGTGCCATGCGAATGTCTGTTCTTACTTTCAGGTGACATTGTAAATAAGAAGTGGGCAGCATTATCTCCCGTAAATGTAAACAAACTTGTTTTTCTTAGTGATTGGCTGAAGAAGGAGGACTGAGTGGTTTTACATTGTTATGTAACTGCATTAAAAAAAAAATCTACATTTGTAAGTTGCGCTTTCATGATAAAAAGAGTTTGCACTACAGTACTCCTATGAGGTGTATTGAAAAATACTATTTCTTTTGTTTATCATTTTTACAGTGCAAATATTTGTACTAAAAATAAAGTGAGCACTCTACGCTTTATATTACTGTATTTGTGTTGTATTTGAAATCAATATATTTGAAAAAGTAGGAAAACATCCAAAATACTTAATACATGTCAGCTGGTATTCTATTGTTTAACAGTGTGATTAAAAGTGCGATTAAAACTGCGATTAATTTTTTTAATCATGATTAATCTTTAAACTAAACATGTGAGTTAACGGCAATTAATCAACAGCCCTACTAAAAATGCATCCAATATCAATCGCTAAATATTTAAACAAGTAATTTAAGTGCAACAATTATTTTTGGGAAAAGTATGTAATGCTGTAGAAATTAAACATTAGTTCTGTCTTTAAGACAGTTCTGAGTTTTCTTGGATGATTTGTATTTGGTTCAAAAAGATTGTCTTGGCCAAGTCTCACTATAAGTGAAGGTGTACATACCACAATTGGTCGCAGCCAGTCTTTAAGCAGACATGGAGAATATAAGTCTTTGAAGAACAGCAACAAGAGGCTCTCAGAGTGCTGGACTCTTTCTTCTTCCCCGCCTTTGATACAACACAGAATATCCATTTGATTTCTCTAGAAAATAAAACCGAAACTTATTAGAATTAATGCACTCACCACCCAATAGTGTGCAGAAGTTGCAGTATATGGAATTTGAATTAGAGTGGACTCACCTCTTGTCGCTTAATGTCCAATCCCAAGAGACTTACAAAGCAGGTTATTTGAAGAAGGAAGTCTATGAACACAGCCATTCCAGCAAACAAGGAGAAAGTGCGGACAGCTGGCATGGTAGACAAAGTCCCTGGGAGGGGGGAGGGAGAGAAAAGGAGGGTCAGAATATTAGGCCTGGCCCAATCTCCAAATGATATGTACATTATTCACCAGTATGTTGGAGCAGGCCTGGAGCTGAGTTGCCAGTGCAAGGCTACCTAATGCCATTGGATGATTTTCCCAGAATAGGGAGATAAATCAAGTGGCATAGGAACTGCTAAGGCAGCTCTATATGCCACCCCCGCCTGTCCAACCCATATTTGCTATGGGAAGAGAAATGGGGCATAGCTTGCTCTTTGAATCCAACTGATCCCTGGATGCCAGAACAACACTTTGGGGTCTGCATATAAAAGGTGATTTCAAAAACACCTTGTTAAAATCCACTCCAGTACCATACAGGCAGATGGAGTTATTCAGCAAGTAACCATGGATTAAAACTAGTTCAGAATACCATCAACATGACTAAGATATTCCTTGTCTCCCCTCTCAGCAGTCAATGTAAGACAGTATAGAATGCCTGTTCTATTCTATTAAAATATTATTTATCCTGATGAAAGCAAAGCACTAGTGGGAATCAGACATATTGCTAGCAGTCACTGGAAACTTCACAATAAAATCTTGTGGCTGCACCTAAAATAGGAGCTGAAATATCCCATTATGCCAGCCAAGACATTCCTGTTATAGTGCTGGAGAAGGCTATAAAATTATGCCAGACTATGTGGGTTTTGTGATGAGGGGGAATACTTAAGTTCTTTAAAACTGAGATTCCTAGACTCCTTATTCCTATCTTCTCACTCTCCCATCAAACTATACATCTAGCCAGTTTCTCTAATCAGAAGGAGATTTTGTGGCTTCTATTTCTAAATCTACCATGTTTTGTAAGTGCAACCATGGGCAAGTCACTTGGAATCATGTGCACCAGTTTCTCTTTATGCAAATTGGGGCTAATGCCTACCTCACAGAGGTGGAGTTAGATTCATTTTACTAAAAATGTAACAGGAGTACTTGTGGCACCTTAGAGACTAACAAATTTATTTCAGCATAAGCTTTTGTGGGCTACAGCTCACTTCTTCGGATGCACAGAATGGAACACGCAGACAGAAGATATTTATACATATGTTCTCTGTATGTATAAATATCTAAATATCTTCTGTCTGCGTGTTCCATTCTGTGCATCCGAAGAAGTGAGCTGTAGCCCACAAAAGCTTATGCTGAATTAAATTTGTTAGTCTCTAAGGTGCCACAAGTACTCCTGTTCTTTTTGTGGATACAGACTAACACGGCTGCTACTCTGAAACCATTCATTTCACTGTTAGTAGAGATCTCTTAGTTCCTTGGTTGTACTTTTTTAGGCAGTACAGTGAATGTTCTTACTTGGTTAAGCATTGCTTTCATCATCCTCTTTGTACAAATAAATAATATACAGAGCAACTAGTACAAAATCTCCAAGCACAGGGGGGAAGAAAGACTACATTTTTACCTAAGAAAAATGCTACGGTCTCTGAAAAAGACGAGAGCAATATACTAGGAGCCACGTCTCCTAGGATTCTGCCGATCTGCTTATCCAGAGTTTCACCTGGAAGACGCTCATCTCTCTGTTTTAAGGAAATGTAATTCACTCATTAGGGATTACAGTAGTATATTTCAGAGAAACTTCTTAAAAATATGAAGCAAAAGGCATGTCAAGTCAACGTTAAGTATTTATAGCAATCAGTGCTACTAAAGTGTGCCAGAGTTACAGCCAGGGAGACACAAGTGCTCTCTTTACCCACCAAGTAGCTACAAAGCCTGAGTAGCCACAGCAGGAGCTTCCCCACACTACCCTGGCTATGCGTTTCAACCCAAACCTAGAAAGCCCATAGGGTTGAAAGGGTAATTCAGTCTCCCATTCAAATGTTTGGTCTTTGTGGAGATGCCACAAGAGTGCCAGTTATTTCTGGTGGGTTTTGGAGACAACTGTCAGCTAGAAAATGGATTAACCACCACATTGCACAAAAGCACGGTCCTTGTGCTCAATATTATATAAACCAGACAGTATTTCAGCCCCATAATCCAGCTCATGTACAGTCTACGAAGATGATGGTAAAAAATGTGAAATGATGGTGAAATCTTTCACCGCTGATTGCTATAAGGCCATGAACTGTATCTGCCTATAATTTACAGTCCAGAGGCCAAAAATAATTGTAATTCTAAAAGTAAAGAGCTGCATCAGCAACATTCTTTACACTGAGAAACTGCAAGTCACTAAATGTCAATCCTGAGTATCATCCTGGCTCTTCTCCCCCAAATCAACTCTCAGGACAAACCTCATCCTGCGAAGTGCCAGACACCTTCACCTTCTACTGCGTTCAGTAGAAGTGAAGGGTATTCAGCACCTTACAGGATGGAGGCCCTAAAGTAGGAGCTAATATAGTACGTACACATTAAAAACACAAGAGATCATTATAATACCTGAAATGTCTGAACTATAATGAAGATGTTGTCTACCCCAACAGCTAGCACCAAAAATGGAATGACTTCAATAACAATCAGTGTTAGTGGGATTCCAAAATAGCTGAAGATACCCAGAGAACATGCTACTGAACTCAATACGATCAGGATGCCTGCAATGCCCAGAGAGATTTTTGAATCCACCTGACAAATGAACAGAACAAAAAACACACAATATTAACTGTAATGAAAATACATCTGTCAAAGCCATTCCAACCAGAACATTTTGGAACATATCTCCCATTCTAGGAGTGAAGTCTTGATTTGTATGATAAATCAAGTAGTTTTACTAATTACTCTGAGGCTGCCTACCGCATAGCCCCTTTTAAACATTCAGGATTTGGTTATTTGAAACTGAAGAGTAAAGCTGCACCTAATTTGAAAGGTCTTGGTTCAGAAATGACTTAAGATACCTTGTTATTTAATGACAGAAGTTTTTTTTAAAAAAGGGAATGTGATGATGGAAGGAAAGGGAATCAAGTGAGACATGGATTTCCCAGTTCATTCTCTTTCTTAGAAAAAGAGAAGCCATTTGTAACCCACAACACTCTGGTAAGACAGAAATAATGAAAAACTAGGGATGCTTTATAATAATGCTAACACCACTAGCTAATATAAAAATATTGATCATGAAAACTAGTCAAAACTGAGATTAGACTATTTACCAAAATAAAGGTGTTACAAAGATTAGTGTTTTAACTTATTTTGAACGCTAGGTGCTATATACACACAAAAATGTAAGATGTCATTATGATGATGATGTATATTATTTTCAACATAAACTAAGCATACCAGATATCTTTCGCAGCTTTTGATGTGTCCCAGGGCTATTGAGATGTACAGAAACATGACAGCATAGCTAATTACAACAGTACTGATATCACTGTTACTTTCACGGTTTATCTCATCTTCAACACTCCGTTCCGCAGAGAATGAAATGGTTAAGTTTGAATTGTGGTAGTTTTTCACAAAGCTGATAAACCTGAAAAGAAAACCAAATGTTTTCTTAAAAACCACCAAGCTAAGAAAAAGAAGGAGCCACATCTTTTTCAAACTAACATACAGTACACCTATCCCTCAAAAGACAGAGTTGAGATGGTAGGAAAAGATTTTAAAACATCAAGGTAAGTCTTTACTGTTAAGCAGGCCGTATCAATCCCTTCTGCACAAGAGTGCATGGTAGTTAAGACCACACTTCTCTAGATCAGTGGTTCCCAAAGTGGGGTTTGTGAACCCCTGGGGGTTCGCAAAACGTTACAGGGGGTTCTCGGGGAAAAAAATCCCTAATGGCGGACAGAGCTGTCCCTAGGAACCCCGGGCAGCACAGGGCCAGCAGCCCGGAGCCCCTGGACTTCCAAGAGCTAAGCAGATCAAAGCAAGCATAGCTATCACACTGAGGAGATTTAAACTTAAAGACTCCTTATCAGAAATGGAAAGGGAGGTGGATATTTTTTGCTGTTTTTAAAATTAAATAGGCAGCTAGTATTGTTTTTAAAATTATTATGAAGAACAAGTTTAAGCTTTGTTGTACCGTGTGTTGGTTGCCTGGACTGCTCAAGACCTGAATGCTTGTGTAGGAGGAACTCTGAGTTGGCTTCTTAGAATCATAGAATATCAAGGTTGGAAGGGACCTCAGGAGGTCATCTAATCCAACCTGCTGCTCAAAGCGAGATCAATCCCCAGACAGATTTTTACCCCAGTTCCCTAAATGGCCCTCTCAAGGATTGAACTCACAACCCTGGGTTTAGCAGGCCAATGCTCAATCCACTGAGCTATCCCTCCCTCCTTAAATACCTTCATGCTGTTTCACATCTGATACTCCTTGATGAAGGATAGGAGCCTTGTCTTATAACAGGCTTATTCAAAGTGATACAAGCTACGAAAGTGAGATCTTGGAAGAGTTGCTGTTTTCATAATGTAATTAAAATATTGTAATGATAAATAATTAATAATATAGTGTGTGATAAGCATGTCAGAAAAACAAATTTTATATTTCCAAGATCACTGCTTTTATAATTTATACACAGGTAAAGGAGAAAATCCCTGGAAATAGTCATTTTTAAGAGAGTTCACGAGACTTGACGTTTTAGTGAAAGGGGTTCAGAGGTTGTTAAAGTTTAGGAACCACCGCTCTAGATCTTCCACTTTTATCATGGTGAACATCTGAAACACTTCCCATTCCTACTCCCCTACAATGTAGCTGATGGTGCTATGGAATGAGAGGAAGGCATGACTTAAATAAGCATATGACAGATCTGCATCCCAAAACTTTGGAACATTTCCTAGCACCAAACACCTACCTTTCAGGCAGGTCTATACACAGAGTTGCACCAATTTAAAATAAAGATGTGATGTTAAACTAATTTATCAAAGAACTGGTACAACTTTGTGTGGGGACATCCATATCACTTTGACTTGCACCTGTAAGCCAGGTTTAAACCAATGTAAGAGTGCCCCTACACAAAGTTCCACCGATTTAACATCTCACTTTTAGTTAAAGGAGCACAACATATGTTTAGACAAGCCCTTTGCTCTCCTCTCTGCCCCAGAAACATGCAGCTGAGAGGAGTTTATGATGCTAAACCATTAGACACCAATTAGCAATGCACTCTACCCCAACCACCCTCTCTGTCTCATCTTCCACAAATATAGGAATGCTTTTCTTATAGCTTATTCTCTCTCACAGTAAGTTGCCATACAGAACTGGTTCTTGTTTTAGTAAACCCAATCTCAGTCCCTTGACATGACAATGACTTAATTACTCAAGGAGAAAGTGAGTCTCTACAAAGAAACAGAAGAGCAAATGTTCTCTAGAGTCTGAAAAGAAGACTAATTTAATTTCAAATACAGGCAATTGAAAAAAGGTTCACAAGATCGACTGCTACCACTACTGAAGTAAATCTACTTGTGAAACTGAAATAGAAATAGACTGAATTGAAAGAGTTATTTCAGCGAGACCTACATAAACGTTTTCACAAGGATTTCTCAGTTGCCTGATAGCATTTTGTTGATAAGAGCACAGAGATACAAGTCTTGGTTTATGTGCCAAACAAGGCTCATCAGAAACAAAAACTTATACAGAAAGTGAAAGTTTATACTTTTGATTCAGCTTTGTAGGATCATTGGCACAGTCAATCCTAAATCCATGTCACACTCCACATTTATTTACAGAAGCATTCTGTACTCTCAGTGCACGTTTAGAACATTGTCTTTGCTGTGAAGTCTGCTAAGCTCAGAGAAAAAATGAGCTTACTCCAACTGTCACAGTTAGTCTCAATTACAAGAAACTTACTCTTTTTCCCAGGCCAGAGCTCTCATCAGCTTGTGTGTCTCATTGTAGTAATTTTGGACAGGGAAGGTAATAACGAGGGCTGTAGCATTGTTGTAGTTTTCATCTATACGTAAAAAAGGAAGAGGTTGGAGGGAGAAAACACTAAAACCCACTATGAAAACATGACACAGATCTTTCTTTGTGAGGAAGGCAAGGCACTTTTTGTAAAGTTCCCTCTTTGATTTTAATGGGGGTTGTTTCAAGCACCTCATTTCCTGTCTCTGGTGTCCCACTGAATCCAATCCGCTTAGTCACGTGCAACCACTCCTCAGATGTCAGGAGCACCCATAAACTATTACAGAGAAACTTTGTCTGCAGGGACACACGGGCTGATGAGAATATTGGAGTTCATCCAGGAGAAACATTCTTGGTAAGTGTGATATCGTAAAGTATTAAGAAAGGTAATCCTGAAGTAGTTCATAACCTAAATAAAGCTATTCATATAGATATTGTGCCTATATCTCTAGTGCAAGGGTGAGCAAACCAAGGCCTGGGCGCTGCATCCGACCCTTCAGACATTTTAATCTGGTCCTCAAACTCCTGCTGGGAAGCGAGTTCAGGGGCTTGCCCCACTCCATGCGTGCCATGGCTCTGCATGGCTCCCGGAAGCAGTAGCATGTCCCCACTTTGGCTCCTACGTGTAGGGACAGCCAGGGGCTCTGCACGCTGCCCCACAGCTCCCATTGGCCAGGAACCGTGGCCAATGGGAGCTGCGGGGGTAGTGCCTGCGGACAGGGCACTGCACAGAGCTGGCTGGGCGTGCTGCCGTGTACGAGCCAGAGGGGAGACATGCTGCTGCTTCTGGGAGCTGCTTGAAGTAAGTGCTGCCCGGAGCCTGCACCTCTGACCTGCTCCTGCACCCCAGCCCTCTGCCCCAACCCTGATCCCCCTCCCACCATCCAAACCCCATGGTCCCAGCCTGAGCACCCTCCTGCACCCCCAACCCTTCATCCCTAGCCAGAGTCCCCTCCCACACTCCCAATCCCTCATCCCCAGCCCCACCCCAGAGCTCACACCCCCAGCTGGAGCCCTCTCCCGCATCCTGAAGCCTCATTTCTGGCCCCACCCCAGAGCCCACACCCCCTCAACCTCCAATTTTGTGAGCATTCATGGCCCACCATACAATTTCCATACCCAGATGTGGTCCTTGGGCTAAAAAGTTTGCCCACCCCTGATCTAGCGTGTAAGTAATGAGCACTCCTGTTCACCCCCACTCAAATAATGTCACGATTAAAGAACAGAAATCAAAGTAACGGAGAATACGACATTAAATTGTACACAAACTCTGATCCCTTAGCACTGAAGTTCCAGTGAGTTACCATTTATTTAAATGGTACAAGATTGGGCAATTAGGAAAAAAAACATTAAGTTTCTCAGAGTACACATTTATCACATGTAACATGTTCCTGATTGAAATGACTATGAGATTAGATTCTCCTTGACCCTACCCTATCACTCACATTAAATATTCAAAAGGGACATTGTCAAGGTCAATGGGGCCAAATTTTACTTTGGAGGCACCAGTGTTCATTTTAAAAATAATCCCGCTTCTCCCAGTTCTGAGTATCTAAAGACTTCCCTAAAATAATTACTTTTCATCATTGTTACCCCATCTCCTTTGCTCTATTCTAAGTGATCCAAAAGGCCAGAACACATCCAACCATCCTTCAAACTCTTGTCTATTTCATTTCTTCCCTCTAAATCTTTTAAATATTTTCAATAAGCCAACACACACAAACATGGAGAGCTTTCATAGGACAGGTGGAACTCGTGGGACACAGTATGTTCTGTTCTGAATATTTAGCAGGAACTGTATTTTTTTTTTCTTAATATGCCACAATATTAATGGCCTTTCTGAAACAGTTTGTTTCCATCCCTCCTCGGTCAAGTCTAGGAGAAAGTCATTACATCCTCACATGACTGTCTAATCTTTCTTGTGAGCAGGCAATTTACCAGACCCCAACTCTCTGGAGTACATGTATACAGCACCATAAGATGTCCATGGCACTTTACAAGTAAATAGAAGGCATTCACACTGGTGAAGAGACAAAGGGACCACAGTACAAGTTGTACAAACCTATAAAGACAGTGATCTAATTTAAGAAGCATCAACCTTAGGTACATGAACAATATTTCCAGCTCTATTTGCAATTAGACCTACCATCATATCCTCCCAACACTAGCCATGGAAAGACAGGTCCACCAAATGTTCCCAAACAGGGATCATGAAGCTCGCTTGTATCATTTAGAGATGCTGGGGCCCTGCAAAATATATTCAGATTATTTAAAAAAAAGAATCAATAAATTGTGATATTTGGGGGTACAAAGCAGCATTAAAAATTTGTACACTTGCATATTGTTTACAATGTTTCAGCGATTATGCTGGGTATTAGAGTGACAGAGCAATAACTACGTTTGTAAACTGAACACAATTTCTTGTTTTGTGATGTAAACTGAAAGGTAAAAGCTTATCTGTAAATTACTTATTGTGGTTTAAAAAAATATTTCAAGCTGAAAAAAAAAATCTTCAAAAACCACAACTAGATTTCTCAGGTGAAGCCTTTTAAAATTTCTAATACAGAAGTATTTTACTTTAGAAAAAACACTTTTCTCTCTTTAATGCCTTGAAGAAATAAGCCAGGAATCCTCATGTTGCTGATTTGAAGCAGAAGAACATCCTGCATTTTTTCCAGGAGGTGGGATTTGCTCAAGCCTCTGTATGAGTCTCTGGTTCTGCATCCATCCCTATGACTGTAGAAAAACCCCACTGGAGTGCTGGTAGACATGGAAATGCAGGAAAAAGATGCTATACTACCAATCAAAAGTACATACCCAGATGGCATTCTATCAAATAAACCAGGAAAAAAATTCAGAGGCATTGGATACAGCATGTCAAATGGAAAAAATAAACAAATCCCAAAACAGTTTTTAAGAGTCCATCAGTACACAAATATTTTTAAAGCATGTATTTAGTGGTTCTGCTTACCGGACACAGTACAAGAAGTGAGTGTGGTAATCAGCATGGACATAGAACTCATCCCCAACTGAATGGTTTAGAACAGAGTAACTGTTCTGAAAGTAGTTGAGCACACTCAGGATAGTGCAGTTGTTATTGTAGGGAGCAAGAGGAGCCAGGCAGATGTCCTTCAGCATTACAGTCTCATTGTCATAAGAAGCAGTTATGTTTTCAATAGCATTCTGCAAATCTAGCACCTGAAACAAAAAACACTGCAACTCAAACAGAATTGTCAGAAGGCATTTGGTGGCGCGGAAAGAGCATTTGTCTTCTAGGTGTAAGATCAAATACATTTGAAAGTCATGGGGCATTTTTGGCTGTTTCTGAGCTGGGTACCATGCTTTTAATATAAGCACACAGCAAATGATGAAGCAAAACATGTTTTTTATTCTAAATACTAGAGGAGTATTTTTCATACATATTGAGGTTCAAAGCAGGTGGGAATGAAGGTACAGGAGCTTAAAACAGAGGCAGGCAAAGAGGAGGAAGGTGATTAGCCCTTTGCTGCAAGGCAGATTGGAAGTTCTTACAGTCTATGACTGGGTCAGACCAGATGGCTACAAGAGAGCGGTCGAAGGTAGATACGTTAGCTCCAGGTTAAGCAGATCCCTTTTCCCTGGGTAAGGTAACAGGGACTATTCCAGAACACTCAGGAACTTTCTAGAACTAATTAAGGCAGGCAGGCTAATTAGGACACCTGTAGCCAATTGTGAAGTTACTAGAATTAAGGCTAACCAGGACACCTGGTATAAAAAGGCTCTCACTCCAGTTAGTGAGGTGTGCATAAGGAGCTGGAAGTGAGAGGACATGCTGCTGGAGGACTGAGGAGTACAAGCGTTAACAGACATCAGGAGGAAGGTCCTGTGGTGAGGACAAAGAAGGTGTTGGGAGGCGGCCATGGGGAAATAGCCCAAGGAATTGTAGCGGTCATGTAGCTGTTCCAGAAGGCACTCTAAACAGCTGCAGTCCACAGGGCCGGCCCAGGTCTACCCCCACCCCCCCAAAAACCTCCCAACTCCTGATCCAACACAGGAAGATCTCGGAGGCTAGCAAAATCTGCCAATAAGCGCAGGACCCACCAAGGCAGAGGAGGAACTTTGTCACAAGTCTCTTTGCTAACTCTATAGGACAATACATTTTAGATATTTATAACAGATTAGTTTTTGGTGGAAATTCACATTGTATGCTAACCACATAGGTGAAACAAAACCCAGCTTCATACTGATAATTAATCCCTTTTAGGATACTACAAGTATTGCAAAACACATTGCATTCACAAAAATAACAGGAGTACTTGTGGCACCTTAGAGACTAACAAATTTATTTGAGCATAAGCATTGCATTCACAGCTCTTCCACATAGATAAGCCTGCAAAACCCAGGTTACCTGGTATAGGATGTCTTTGTCAAGCGGAGGCCCAAAAGGCACATCAGCTCCTGATGGGTATGGTGAGTAGATGTGTGGCTTACTGTGTGGGGCTCGGATAATAAGTTGTTCAGTACGGAAGAAAGGTCCAAAGTGAGTGTCAAAGTACTGCTTCTCCTTGCGAGTTTGGCTGCTTGGGGATGACCAAAGCTCTACAGGGTTTGTAGTGATTTTCATATACATCATGCCTGAACAGCACATAGCAATGAAGACCAGAGAGAAGAGAACAACAGGCCGTGGATTTCTAACACAGAAAGCCCCCCAGGACATGAATGTGAGCCGTAAACAGTTCTCAAATCTCTCACCAAGTCTTTCACCACAGGAAGCCTCACCTGTAGGAAGAGGAGATACAAGATCCAAACTATTAAAATGAACTATTTTCTTATCCAGTAATTTCTTTGGGTCAATCAGATGCTTCCAGGCATCCTTACAGAGGAGATCATTTATTGATTCTAGATATTTTTTTTATTACCATAAACCAAAGATAAAGGTCTTATCAACAAAGAGGCTCAAGCAGGAGAAGAAAAACTGCTAAAACACTGTTCTAGCTACAGTAGTTTCTAACAATGTGGCAAGCCAGTGTGGCACAATTAGATGGAGCCATGTATATAAAAAAAACCCCAACATGCTAGGTAGTCCCACGCACACTTGAGCATACACATGATTGGCAGGATTAGAGGCATCGTGGCTTTAACACTTATTTGTAGTGTGGATGGGACAGGACATTTGTAGAACATTAAAATCATGTTAGGTCATGACCTGATTCTCTATAATTATGCTGTCCTAATCACAGGAGAAAGTAAAAATTATTCCTAAGAATGCCAAACAACTATACATTGGCATGGCTAAATTTTCAAGTGTATGTGGACCCACAACTTGGCCCCATCCACAATGATGAGCCAAATGATGTCAAAAAGTAGTTTGGCTGGGACTGTATTTAAATGTTACTTCCAAATTCTATATGAAGTCAGCACAGACAATGAGAGTATGAAGAAAGTGCAGAAAAACTGAATTAAGATGCACCAACTAGGGCAGGAATGTTGGACTAGGTGGTCTTTTGGGGTTCCTAAAATGTCTCAGCCTCTTGTGGTCCACATCTCAGAGAAGGAAATAATATCTAATCAAACCCTATCATTATGATTCCAGACATACCGTTGTCATGGCGAGAATTAACAGAGAAGGCTATATTGCTGTCGATTGGAGTGTACTCGGAGACAAAATGCCTTTTTCTGTTAAAAAAAGCAGAACAAAACAGATCATGTATTCAGTTTGTGGTTCTCTTGCAAAAATCAAAGAACTGTTTTCCAGCATTGTACTATTGCAATATATACAGTAACAGAGGTGAATCAGGCAATCCAAAGTCTGGATCAGAATTGGTAAGCATTCCACTTTAGATCCATCTCTAACCAATATCGTCACAAACAGTATTTCACTATAAGCTTTATGCATCTTAAATTTGTCATATTTTAGAAATGAAGGGAAAATGATACATCTAAACTCACCTTAAACTTAGATCATTAAGAAACTATTTCTGGAAATTTAGGGTTTAATGTTTTAGACTAAAAAGTTTGCCAATAGTTTTTTTTTTTTTTTAAATGCAAGTGTAAAGATTGAAAGACTAGACGCTCCCTCCCGCACCCCCAAACGTGTCTGCATTATTCTCCAAACACTACTACTTAGGCCTTCCCTGAATAGACCCATATGGTCACAACTTCTTTAAACCCCTTTCTCAAGAGCCAATTCTGATGTGACACCTGCAAGAAAACCAAGTCTATACATATGAAGCTAAACAAATAGCCAAGTGTACAGAATATAAAAGTATTGTATACATTTCCTTGTGACCTTAGCCATCCACCCTTCATAAGTTGTTCATCCTGTTAGATAACCTCTGCAGGCCAGGAACCACATCTACTTCCATGGTCTTCAGTTTAAATAATATAGTTGATTTTGATAGTCACAAGTGGAAACAAACCTATCTTAGCACAGTATGAATGTTAAAAAGCTCTCCCTTGAAAAGTCTTCCTAACCCCAAAATGAACTCCACTTATATTAGACAGTATTTGGTCCTGCCATGAGGGCAGGGGACTGGACTCGATGACCTCTCGAGGACCCTTCCAGTCCTAGAATCTATGAATCTATATACACACAAACTGGGGAAATGTAATATTGCAGCATATCCCAAAATCCAGGCTCATGAAAACCACAGGAGGATGTAAATTCCACAGTGAAGGACTGACCCACTACTCAACAGTCACCATCCACATTCAGTTAAATCCATTAGTGAATTGCTGATTCTCTAATTGCATTCAGCAAGTCAGCAAAACCCACTTAATCCTTTCACAGCTGTCAGTCAAGATACTTAGAGCTTTGTAACCCAGAAGTCAACTGGTAGACAGTAGACAGTGTAGATCTGAGCATTAATGTGTTTTGTGGTTTTGTCTACATTAGATGTGTTGCAAGCACTTGCTTCCATTGTAACACACATCCTGTCCGAATACAAAGTTCCTTTAAGATTACTGATCATACTCCATAGATATGTGCCAAGACTTTAGCAGACCTAATGGATCACCGCCCCTCTTGGTGACAGGTCTTCTGCTGCAGATGGTTACTCTCACAAGCCCCAGCTTTGCAAAGAAAGCTGCCTGTGAATGTACTTAGCAAGTTTACACCTGTCAGACTGGCTAGCCTGCCCACACCACACTACAGGTTTCAATGATTTGATTATACTGTTGTAAGATGTTACAGTTCTCTAGGGTAGACAAGCCATTTGTGAGAACACTTAGTAAGCGGGCTATGTTTACCATCAGTTCAACAGCTTTTGTTTTTAGTTGTGTTTGGGGTATTTTTTTAGAATTCAATAGGGATGAGATCAACGCTCATGACCATTTGTCACAAGGCAGTTATTGTTTATTATACTTCCCACTGTATCACATTGTTACGGGTCTGTATATTTATACTTCCACAGCTACAAGAAGGGCTTTTGTCAAAAGTTATACATGGAGTTCTATTATTGCCACTACTGAGCCTTTGGAAAACCAGCATAGACAAAAGTTTCCTGCTGTTGTCACAGCACTGTGTAAACCAGGGGCGGGCAAACTTTTTGGCTTGAGGGCCGCATCGGGGTTTGGAAATTGTATGGAGGGCCGGTTAGGGGAGGGGGTTCTCCCCCCAATCCACCCCCTCCCGGACCTCTGCCCTATCCACCCACCCACCCACACTCCCTGTCTCCTGACTGCCCCTGCCACCCCATCCAACCCCCTCTCCTTCCTGACTGCCCCCCCCAGGACTCCTACCCCCATTCACACCCCGTTCCACACCCTCTGACTGCCTCAACTCCTATCCACACCCTTACCCCCTGACCATCCAACTGAACTCCCCTGCCCTTTATCCAACCCCCTGCTCCCTCCTCCCTTACCGTGCTGCCTGGAGCACCTGTGGCATGGCGGTGCTACAGCCACGCCACCCGCCTGGAGCCAGCCATGCTACCGCGCTGCACAGAGCACCTGGTCAGGCTGGGCTCTGCAGCTGTGCTGCCCCAGGAGTTCGCAGCCCTGTCACCCAGAGCATTGCGCTAGAGAGAGCTGAGGCTGTGGGAAAGGGGGGACAGCAGAGATGGGGCTGGGGGCTAGCCTCCTGGGCCAGGAACTCAGGGGCCGGGCAGGAGGGTCCCGCAGGCCAGATGTGGCCCATGGGCCGTAGTTTGCCCACCTCTGGTGTAAACCAACCGGTGAAGACAGGCCTCTAGAGTTTTTCCTCCACTGAGTGTGTCTACACAGCAAGCAAACAGCTGAGCTGGGCCATCTACAAACTCAGGCTTGCAAGCTTCAGGCTGTGGGGAACATTTGGGCTCAGGCTGGAGTCGAGCTCTGGGACCCTCCCCCTTTGCAGGGTCCCAGAGCTCAGGCTCCAGCAGAAGTCTGAATAGCTACACTGCAGTTTTTAGCCCCACAGCCTGAGCTCCATGAGCCTGCATCAGCTGACCGAGTCAGCCACAGCTGTGTCAGGGATATTTTATTTCACTGTAGATGTACCCACTATGTCATTTAGACTTTCATTTCCACTGTTGGTATAGTATAGTTAGCAATGGTGGAAGTGCTACTCTATAGTCTAGATCAGGGGTAGGCAACCTATGGCACAGGTGCCGAAGGCGGCACGCGAGCTGATTTTCAATGGCACTCACACTGCCCGGATCCTGGCTACCAGTCCGGAGGGCTCTGCATTTTAATTTAATTTTAAATGAAGCGTCTTAAACATTTTGAAACCTTATTAACTTTACATACAATAGTTTAGTTATATATTATAGACTTCTAGAAGGAGACCTTCTAAAAACATTAAAATGTATTACTGGAACACAAAACCTTAAATCAGAGTGAATAAATGAAGACTGGGCACAGCACTTCTGAAAGGTTGCCGACCCCTGGTCTAGATAGAACGGTGGGAGGTTTTTTGAAAAATCCTTGGACACAGGTTTATTTTTATTTGCTTGTAACTTTTCAGAAAATTACTCTTTGGGCTTGAAATGTTTCCAAAGCTTTGTCTCAGGCCACAGGTGATTTATTTATTTTTGAGGGGAAGCAGTAGATAGTAGGAGAGGGCTGAGTTTAAGTTTCTTTAGCCATTTTTGTATTATGGGAGAATGAAAAGTATATACACTTTATGCTGAAAGTTGTAAGATTTAAGCTCCCCTCAAAACAAAAGACTGAAGAAAAATACTCTGAAGTTAACATCTTGCTAGTTCTCAATGAGGAAGAGTCTCTGCAAAGGATAATACAGGTCTGTCTCATTTTTCGCTGGGGTTACGTTCCGTGGTCAGCGCCTAAAGCGAAAATCGCGTATAGTCAAAATTATATTGAGTGTAATGGCGGTTGGAATTGCCTGCACTACAGAAACAGTATTTAAATTGTTATTTTTCCTCTTTTTTGTTTTTGCCGACCGCATAAAGCTGAAAATTGCCCATGTTAAATGCGCCTAAGATGTGACAGACCTGTAAACTGATGGTGTACATAATTTTCAAATTCAAGTTAGTAAGCATGCAAAGTAGCTATCTCGTGGGACTTCAGGAGGCCTACCAGAGACTTTTGGGATAAGACATATAGGATTAGATAACTGCACATTCTCCCTGCCTGGCCTGACCTGGCACAACAGCTGCTGCTACATGCATTAGATTGCAAGACTCTTAATGAAATGCACAAAATCTTCCACTTGCTTTTGATCTTTCTCTTGCAGAGACAGGTGAAAAAAAAATAAGGAACATGAAAGTAGTTTATGTAGCCTGCTATTTTCAGCTCTTTGCTACAATTGCATCAGAATTCCACAATTTTCTGAACACTTTACTATACCACCTCAAGAATTGAGTTCCCAACTTTTCCTGTTAGAAGTATGCATCCATTCCAATGAGAACAGCTGCCTCCAACAGAATCTAGTGTTCTGGTGCTCTGTCAACCCACCCTTGCTGAAAACGGTCCCCAGCCAAAACAGCAGCAAAGCTGTAAACTCATCTCTCTGCATTCACTTCAGGTTCCAAACTTAATTCAGGTGGGCCATTTAAAGTGATAATGAATACAAAGAATGGCCTCTCTCCCCAATGCTCTTAAAAATGAAGAAAGCTAAATGCAATAGACTACACTAAAGTTTAAATGCACAAAGTCGGGAAATGAAGAGATCAAGGTTATACAAATTAATGTGACTATGAAAATATTCAAATGCATATAAATATACACTGTATATGGCTAAGTTACTGAAAACTGACTTTTCCATTTCTAATGTAATGTAAGATTTTTTTTAAACATATCTATATGGGTAATGTTAACAATTTAATAAGCTATTCCTATACACTGTACATGAAAACAGTACTATTGTTCTTACCACAAAACTCTGCTTACTTTCCCTAGAGTGCAAAATAATTTTTGAACATGTTAACAGAAAAAATAAATGAGTTTATCTGCATCAATATTGAGCACTTTAAATTGCCTGTTTACCTGTAACACCAGACTCCAAAAATGATTGCAAAAAATAAAAGTAAAAATCCCATGTAGGCGATCCACATGATGACATACATAGCATCCAAACCAAGCAAAAGCCAAGGTGCAGGAGGTGGAGGGGGCTGAGGCTTGGGACCACAAACAAGGGAACAGTCCTGACAGCTGCATGGTCCTGTAACATTATCTGTAGATTCATTACAGCCTTTGGTAGCATTGTTCATAGGACTCATTCCATGGACAGAAATATCTAAAAAAAACACAAACAGAAATTAGTTATAAATGTGAAACACTCATTTCATTTGTTTCTTTGTTTTTAAAAAAAATGGTATTGCCATCCCCAAATGTTCAAAATTCACAAGTCAGGCCCCACCAAAATCATTAGATATTTGCCATTTGATTTTTGAGCCTTCAGGATGCACTCGCGTCACATTTTCAGAATTGTCTCTACAACCATGAGGGCTAGAAACTTACTTTTAAAAATATGAAACCTGAGATTCTCATATGACGACAGGACCAAAGAAGCTGGGCTTTAAGAAAAGTCTCCATCATCATAAAACTAGCAATAAAAGTTGTGAACTTTGGCAACATAGAGGTGATTCTAGAGCAGGGGTTGGCAACCTTTCAGAAGTGGTGTGCCGAGTCTTCATTTATTCACTCTAAGGTTTTGTGTGCCAGTAACACATTTTAATGTTTTTAGGTGGTCTCTTTCTATAAGTCTATAATATATAACTAAACTATTGTTGTATGTAAAGTAAATAAGGTTTTTAAAATGTTTAAGAAGCTTCAAAAAGATCTCACAAAACTAAGTGATTGGGCAACAAAATGGCAAATGAAATTTAATGTGGATAAATGTGAAGTAATGCACATTGGAAAAAATAACCCCAACTATACATACAACATGATGGGGGCTAATTTAGCTACAACGAGTCAGGAAAAAGATCTTGGAGTTATCGTGGATAGTTCTCTGAAGATGTCCACGCAGTGCGCAGAGGCGGTCAAAAAAGCAAACAGGATGTTAGGAATCATTAAAAAGGGGATAGAGAATAAGACTGAGAATATATTATTGCCCTTATATAAATCCATGGTACGCCCACATCTCGAATACTGTGTACAGATGTGGTCTCCTCACCTCAAAAAAGATATTATAGCACTAGAAAAGGTTCAGAAAAGAGCAACTAAAATGATTAGGGGTTTAGAGAGGGTCCCATATGAGGAAAGATTAAAGAGGCTAGGACTCTTCAGTTTGGAAAAGAGAAGACTAAGGGGGGACATGATAGAGGTATATAAAATCATGAGTGATGTTGAGAAAGTGGATAAGGAAAAGTTATTTACTTATTCCCATAATACAAGAACTAGGGGTCACCAAATGAAATTAATAGGCAGCAGGTTTAAAACAAATAAAAGGAAATTCTTCTTCACGCAGCGCACAGTCAACTTGTGGAACTCCTTACCTGAGGAGGTTGTGAAGGCTAGGACTATAACAATGTTTAAAAGGGGACTGGATAAATTCATGGTGGCTAAGTCCATAAATGGCTATTAGCCAGGATGGGTAAGAATGGTGTCCCTAGCCTCTGTTCGTCAGAGGATGGAGATGGATGGCAGGAGAGAGATCACTTGATCATTGCCTGTTAGATTCACTCCCTCAGGGGCACCTGGCATTGGCCACTGTCGGTAGACAGATACTGGGCTAGATGGACCTTTGGTCTGACCCGGTATGGCCTCTCTTATGCTCCTATGTTCTTATTTAAAATTAAAATGTAGAGCCCCCTGGACCCGTGGCCAGGACCCGGGCAGTTTGAGTGCCACTGAAAAATCAGCTCACATGCCGCCTTCGGCGCACATGCCATAGGTTGCCTACCCCTGTTCTAGAGCAAGCAGTATGAAGTGTTTTTTTAAAAAATATATATAAATTAAAATCTATTAATTTTCTTCACTCTTAGCACCAAAAATCACACTTAAAAACATGTAACATTTTACAGTGTGCAAATTCAACATATTTGGAAAAATTTGTACTCAGATATAAAGGGGAAGGACTGCTTACACTACACTAGTAGTTCTCAACTCGCAGACCACTTGCGGCCCAATCAGCACACAGCTCTGGCCCACGTGACATCCTCAGGGCCATACAGGTAGTATATATGCATACAGAGAGCTGTATATGCGGCTCACAATGGTAAATAGTTGGCACAAGCCAGTGGTTCTCAACCTGTTTCTGATGAACTGGGGACCCCCGCCACACACACACACTTTTAGCACTTGTCTACACTAGAGAGAGGGGGTCACAGTTAGGTCCAGCTTCACTAAAAATGTTAACTAAGTTTAATCACTTTTCTCACTCCAAGTAAACGCTCAGAAATCTAAACTATTAAGAAATACTGCAGAGATTTTTTTAAACTGCTTGCCTTTTGAACAGCTCACTCTTACTACTGAATAAAAGGATCCAGTTAGAAGATAGTGATTAGAACAGCAAATTCTGACTATCGAAAGAGATAATTATCTACCTTGCTATCTTGTTTCAGTGTAATGTGGTGCTTCTCAACACTAACATTCAGCAACGATCACCAAGAAGCCAAAACAATTAAAATCCTCTCTAGTTCAGTATTATTATAAAACTATATAGTTTATACTGCTGTAATATGCTATTCTCATGTTATTCTAGTACATTATTGGATTTTACTACCACTTGTACCCCACAACAAATGCATACAGTGTAAACACTTATTTTTAGGACACAGAACTTTTTTTCTTCTGTGTATGGCCCATTTCTTACCTGAAAAAATAGGAATGATGCTGAAAGGAGTCTGTCCATTATTCTTATTAAACATGTACTCAATCCAATTGGTAGCATTGCAGTCTTTAGCATCTTTCCCACATAGTAGCCCCAATGCTTTATCATTACTTGATGGTGCTTCCACATCTTTGCAGGCATTATACATGGCTAGAAAAAGTGTTATTAGGAAAGTATAAAAAGTCCATGCTATTAAACAAAACAATATAATTTTGAAAGTTTATTTTGCATTTTGAATTCTGGAAGCAAACAAGTCCAAATTTAGTTCTTTAAATTCACAGAAGATGCCTTAAGCTTTAAACAGCAGATGCAGAATTTACATCGGGGGGAGGAGTAGAGAGAGAAAACTGATTTTATCAAATCCTAATGTACTTAATGGAGCAACTTCTAGGGATATTCAACCCTGAGTACCTAGAAGAAGGAGGATGTTCCAGGAGGCCCTCTTAACTACCACATGAAGTACATTTTTATTATTCAACCTTTCATTCCAAATAATCTCGAACATAGCATGAAAGAAGCTGACTGAGAGGCCAAATCTACCTTATAATTACAACTGAGTCAGGAGACCCAGTTACAATAAGGTTCAAATTTGTCATGTCGACTGAATTTAACTGTTTAACTGGGCTAAAGCCTTGGACAGCTCACACTACAAACTGGAATTATGTTAACTCAGTTGCAATTATAACAGACAGGGCACTCCACACAGTTTCCTTTCAGAGAAAATGAAGCATTCAAGTACAATTTATAATTTTTACACTTCTGTAAGAATAACACATCTTAATTTCTTGTGTATACTCCTAAATACTAGAAAAACACTAGGACTAATCTTTTGTCATGTATTTTTAAGTAGTAGCAGTGCTTTATGAAAACAGGAGCAACTTTACTGCACCAGTCTCTAGACTTCATTTGTCACATTGAAATAAAATGCAATTTTCTACAACTATCAAAAATGAAAGCCCTACACCAAACCTTGCAAGACTTCATTGTTTCTCTCAGACTTGAATGACAATACTTTGTAAGATTTTCGTAAGAAGGCCTATTTCTTATTACATGTTGTACACTGTACAACACAATGGGGACCCAATCTTGATTGGGCCTTTAGGCACTACCATAATATAATAGCAATGCAAAACCACTTCAGCAAAACCAGAGGTGGTCATTCTAGAACTGAAATTCTACATTCACGTTAATATTTTAAGCAGCTTATTATTATACAACTTTTCTAAGGGGTCCGTTGCTATAGTTTTAGGCATTTACCTGGGCCAACAAAGAGATTCTAAGGTAAGTTACAAGCAAATGTCAAATGATCAAAAGGATAATTTCCACTCCCTTTCTCCCAGTTCCTCTACTGAAAGAAGTCTATGGTCAGAAAGAATGTGTTTATCTGAAAATCTGGATGGAGTATGAGGCATTCACAATATACCATACCCAAGTAGTATAGTAACTGAACTGGGTTTGCTTACCATTGGCAAAACTCTCCCCAATATAATACTGTAGTTCTGTGATGCTGGTTTTGTTCTCTTTTGTGACAGGATCATAATAAGGTACAGTATTTGTAACATTCAAAAAGTCAACTTGATGTGGACTGCAGGTCAACTCACAGAACAGGTTAATTAAATTATAAAAACAAGATGGGCATCTGCAGAAGAAAAAAAAGCCAGTTAAACATGAGATTTGATTCATACATGTACACACACACAAATACAAAGAGATTCACTTTGAAGGAAACATTTTACCAGGAAAGTTATATGTTTCTTACAATTAAAACTACTGAGGACTCAAAATATTAGAGTAGTTTGCAAGACTGAATTACTATCAAAGACTTAATCTTAAGTGGTGCATCTACTAACTACATAATAATTCTAGATTTTCCTAATCAAATGTCACTCCTGAGAAAACTTGTCTCTCCTAACTGCAATTCAGCAGTGTTGTGAGGATGGAAGAAAGGAGTAAAAACCAACTCAGAAACAAACTTAAGGAGTTGCCCTGTTACCACCAAAAATGGCAGGAGCTGTAAAGGTGATGTTTAAATTAAATAGACAGTAGAATAAAGTCTGGATTGTTTTTTTGGGTGGGGCCCAGACACAACAAAAGGGATCCCACATTCCCTTGGTGAACAATAGAAAGAACCACTGTCCCTGAATACAAGTTTTTCCCAACCATTCCCATGAAGTTTTCTTCTTGACAAGCTTTCCCCAGTAACATCAATTTCACTAAGTCACAAAAATGCTATTTTCTTTTTGTCAGCTCATAAAGACAGCTAACAGAATGTGCTTTTATTCATTCATGTTACGAAGTGCTAATCGTTTCAAGTTGTTTGTCAGCATACCTGGAGAGAAACTGCAGAGGCAGCTGCAAGTTATTTTTCAAAGTCTGAAGCTGCTGAACATCACAACAAACACTAACGTTATCAAAGAATAGACCCGGGCAGAGTTCCTTAAATAAAAAAAGGTCACAAATTATAATCAAGTGGGGGGAAAAAGTAGGATTAAGGCATTTAACAACAACTCCATACATAGATGTCAGTAGAAAGTAACTTAAGAAAACACTAGTCATTCTGCTTCTGTGACAAAGAATTCATAACATTACCATCTTAATTAGAAAGTTGTCAGGATACTGAACATGATTTGTTATGGAAGAGGGGAAAAGAAATTTCTTCTTGTCTGCAAGGGACTGTGTGTCTTTATAGACCTGCATGAACACGGTCTAGCTCACCAGTTCACCCGTACGTAAATATAGTACAAGATACTGAAGGAGCACACAGGATGGTACGTACACATCCCAACTGGAATGATTTATTCCTGCAGTTTGTTAGTGTACTTTGATGATAAATCTCAGAAGAAATTCCAAAAGACAAATTTATGAAACAACAGTCCTGGGCCTACCCCCATCAGCCATTAAACATGAAATATATATACAAAGCAATTTTGTTCAGACTACCTTGAACACTTGGGTTACGTCTACACAGCAAAAATAACCCACAGCAGCAAGTCTCAGACACCAGATCAACTGTCTCCGGCTCAGACTGCGGGGCTAAAAATAGCAGTGTAGACATTTGGGCTCAGGCCCTGGGTACTCAGACCCTCCCTCCGTCTCAAAAAACTAGGCTCCAACCCTAATCTGAGCATCTACATGGATATTTTTAGCCCTATGAGCCCAAGTCAACTGAATCAGCCTCAGACTCATTGCCATGGGGTGTGGGTTGGGTTGGGGGGGGGGGTTGTTATTTTTTTTTTGGTCACTGTGTAGACAATCTACCCCAGAGAACAAAATTTAATCTGAAGATTTGTTACAGAAACTCAGAAGTTTTAGTTCAATGATATACAAGGTACTGGCATGGATTTGGCAGGACCTAAATCATAGAAGGCAGTGACATGCTTGAAAGTGTGCACCGATTTTTTAGGCATAATGCAGAGTAATAAGTATCATGGGGCTCACCTAAACACTATTAAACAAAGATGTGAAGTCACTGGTGCCATTGCTTAGGACCAGCATTCAGTTCCATAATGTGTGCAGCCATTTCATTTTTTAAGGCCCAAGAACTTAGATTATTGCAGAAAATTATATTTAGGTCTTATTATGCACATTCCAGCCCATATTCTATTTACCTTCTAGTTTCTAAAAGAAGAGTCCAAAAGAAACATACCTGCATTAAGTCATATCCATCCTTTGGTAATGGTATTGGTAGTCCTGTATATTTGCAGTTATATCTTTTACCTTCAGGATTCATTCCGCACTCCCCATACCAAACACATGATTGTGAAAGTACCTAAATAGAGGAAGTTGTGTTAGATAGTTGCATGGTAAAGAACTATTTAAAACAAAGACTTCGTACCAAAATGGCAAATGTTTCAAATCACGGAATTTCAGAGAATTTTTAAATATTTATAATGGATACAGAAAATATAAAGTAAATATTAGGAGAAAGGCCTCCATCTAGACATTTTTCTTTTAAGAGTACCAAAAGCAGAGTACTATCAAACTAGAATCATATCAGTTCAGTAGATACTAGACAGTGCAAGCTTTTAAATAGCACAAAGGAAAAAGCTAAAACAAGATCAGCAGACAAGATAAAATCAGTTTAATTTCTCTCTCTCTCACACACACACTCACTTTCCTCCTCCAGCAATACATACACACTTGCCCATTTGTATTCCCAAGGAAAGCACATTTACTACCCTGTTAGTACACAGTGATAGGATAGGTGTGGGAAATCACATTGGCAGGGCTATAATATGCAAGGGTTCTAAAGAACTCCCTATCCCACACAGGTAGTACTTTTCAATCAAATGCTGGGTAATATGGAAAAAGCACTTGCTCATACAAGTTAAAATGCTCACAGATGACAGAGCAGTTTGTAACCGTAACTGTTATAAACCCTATAGAGAATATTTTGAATCAGTAATGTATTTGTATGCTGCAGAAATGCATCAAATTAATGTGACAGGTTGATTTATTAAGATGGGAAAGCTGAAATACAAGTTTGCCATCAGTAATTTGCTATAATTACAAATTCAGAGAAGACGCAGCATAAACATTACAGAAAGAGCAAGGATTATGTAATGCAAAAGTTTCTCAAGAAAGTCTCATTCATCACATGAGAGTCATCTGGTCATGGCAAAATTCAGGGAGTTGTGCTATCCATCAGCAGCACTCCCCTCCCCCTCCTAGCTTAAGCTGATTGTTTGCCACCAACATAAGAGCAGTGCAGCATTCCCCTATTTCTATAGCTGTAGTGTTTTTAATTAGCTATAGAAAGGAATTTGAGGTCACTGTTAGCAAGAAAGTTTACTGCTAGCAATGAAGAAAATTGACTTGGTACTAGCTCAAAATTTACACTGCAGTATATCAAGGGTAGAAAAGTTGAAGGGATCTCTTTTTGGAAAAAACTTAGCCTGAAATGCTCAGAAGACCACATTTGTATGCCTTTCTTCCTCCTTTTCATTTTTTTTTTTTAAAAGAATTAATACAATTTTTTACTAGTCCTTTGGATTCTACCATATGTAACGGAAACTGTAGAATTTCTGGTCTCTATCACCATCAAACAACTAAATTGACAATCCAAAGTTCATCTACTCTGGCAATTTCAACACATGTATCAATGTACAGTACTGTACACTATCATTCTGTTATTCCAAAAAAATATTTTAAACAGTCTCTAATCCTTTGCAAAAATACTTGTGCAAATATATAATATAAGCAACACTTGAATGACATCACAAACATACAGTCAGTACATATTTCTGCAAGCTTTTCCGTTCTGAAAGTTACATAGGACAGTTTTACAGATAAAGACGGGGCAGAAGTTTTCTAAACAACCTTTACTAGTGTTTGTCAAACATCACATGCTTATACTGCAAGGACAAACTCCTATGTTTTGTGCTTGACCATGAATAACTTTATTCACTAATCCAAGTGACCCCTGATGGTTGCCAAACATAACATCTAAAGACTACAGAGAATTACAATAAATGATTCCACAGCATCCAATACACTAAACATTTCTGTACTGGATGACAGACACAGAAACACACCCAAAAGATGATGGAAAAATGATGGGACATTTGTCAGGGAAGAAAGAAACTGTACTTACATTACAGTAACTGTGGTTCTTTGAGATGTGTTGTCCATATATATTTCACTGTTGGCATGCAATCAAGTCCAGATTATTTTGCTCAGCAGTGTCTGTTTGGGGCTGCATTTGCACACCAAGTGTCTCCAAGTCTCCAGCTAAGGGCATTAATGGTGAGGCAGCCCCAACCTCCCCTCAGTTCCTTAGTATCTGGGTTCTGTATGGCTATCAGACTCTATAATAGCAGGGAAGGGGGGCTGATCATGCAATCTATCTAGATATTATGTCTCAAAGACCCACAGTTACTGTAGATTAAATATCAACTTCTTTTTTGAGTGATTGTAGGACAGCCTTGCCAAAATTAGGGTCTAATCAAGATGCTTCCACAATAGAGTAGCACTGTACAAACACAAAGCATACCACTTCTGAAAGGTTGTCGACCCCTGTGTTAGGATGAGTCTTCATTTATTCACTCTAATTTAAGGTTTCGTGTGCCAGTAATACATTTTAACGTTTTTAGAAGAAGGTCTCTTTCTATAAGTCTATAATATATAACTAAACTATTGTTGTATGTAATGTAAATGAGGTTTCAGAATATTTAAGAAGCTTCATTTAAATTAAAATGCAGAGTCCCCTGGACTGGTGGCCAGGACCTGGGCAATGAGAGTGCCACTAAAAATCAGCTCGCGTGCCGCCTTCGGCACCCATGCCATAGGTTGCCTACCCCTGTCCTACCACCACATAGCTACTCTACAAGCACCCAGAACAGGAACGTTTCTGAAAGAAGCAACAGAGGTCGCTTGTGCCATAGTCAAGTGAGCTGTGACTCTTACAGGCGGGGTTAAAAAAAAAAAAATAAATCAGTCAATTCATAAAGTTTGATACAAGCCATTATTCAGGTAGAGTGTATTGAAACAGCCTGTACTTTAATGCATATGCTATGAATGACCTAGGGCAGTGGTGGGCAACCTGCAGCCCGTCAGAGTAATCCGCTGGCAGGCCACGAGACAGTTCGTTTACACTGACCATCCACAGGCACGGCCACCCACAGCTCCAGTGGCCGTGGTTCACTGTTCCTGGCCAATGGGAGCTGCGGGAAGTGGCAGCCCACACGTTCCTGTGGCCCACGCTGCTTCCTACAGCCTCCATTGGCCAGGAACAGCGAACCGCAGCCACTGGGAGCTGCGGGCAGCCGTGCCTGCAGACAGTCAGTGTAAACAAACTGTCTTGCGGCCTGCCAGCAGATTACGCTGATGGGCCGCAGATTGCCCACCACTCATCTAGAGGATGCTCTAAACGGCTTAGTTCTGTTTATACAGAAAGGAAGCACTCTAAGGAAATCTGCATGTGGTTTTGAAAAAAGAGGTGGATAATCTGATGTAAATGAAAGACTATTTTGGGTAAGGTCTTAATGACATCCTGTCCTTATGAAAAATGATATACTGAGGCCCTATGATCGAAGTTTGCACCTCCTCTGCACTCCTGGCTGATGTTATGACCAAGAAGACTGTTTTAATGGAAAGAAGGAACAAGGACATGTAGCGAAAGGTTCAAAAAATAGGCCTATTAACCCCTTGAGGGCAATATTCAGATCCCAGAGAAAAAGATTCCATAACTGTGCGCCAGAGGGAAGGGGGGGGGGGTGGATTTGTAAACTGTCATAAACCCTTTAAGTGTAGAGTCATAGAGTTTAAGGCCAGAAAGCACTATTAGATCTTGTCTGCATCTGCCCACCTGTGTTGGAAGGTGGAGAGCTGCAAGATGTACCCTCAATAAGCTCATGGAAAGTTCAGAGTTCTTTAAATTCAGGAGACAGTCAAGTACGTTTGGAATCTATGCTCAAGATTCCAACAACTGGCCTTCTGTGGTGGACAACTGTGTAGACAAGGCCTTAGAAAATGATTGGCCCATCTCTTTAATGTGTTCCTCTCCCAGACATGATAAACATCAGGTATGCCCATCATTTAGAGGCATTACAGCTTCACATGAAAGGCAATGTTTTGAAGACTGGAGATTAGTGTTCAGTCTTAAGCAATTGATCCCAGTATTAATGGTAATTCACAGGCAAACAGAGCAGCAGTTTCCTTACAAAAAGGGAAGAAAGGAAACACTAGCAAATTACTAACGCTAAACCTAATCACTAATTAGGTATTCATTAAGTACCTATTTACACAATAAACAGGCCACACCCTGTGCAAAGAGGCTGGTAAACCTAAGTGGTGAGAAAGAATTGAGGGGTAGTTGGGGTTGCTCCACCCTTGATTAGAGACAGAAGGACATAGAAAGGGTAAGGCATAGCCCCCAACAGATTTAAAGTTTATTAGAGAATATTTAAAAATAAACGATACAAAGTGTTTGAGGCGTCAGTTATTGTGTCATTGAGGGTAACATACAGGTTGTAGGAGGATGTTAGCGTTTTGGTATTGGACGGCATATACATATACACAGTCTACTCATCAAAATAATCTAGATTCGAGTACACTGCGCACCAAGAGTGGAATATATACATGGACAAACACTCTGAAGCATTGCCTAGGGCTAGTCACCTGCAGGGCTGGATTTCCAACTAGGCACAGTAGGTACATGCCTAGGGGCACCGGAGTTCTAGGGGCATCTAAAAATTCAAAGCTGCTCCCAGGTCCTGGCAGGGGACAGGGCCAGCTGAGGGGGAGACAGCCCCACACAGCCCTGCTGATGCGCTCCTGCTAGCAGGGAAGGCAAAGCACACCCCCTGTGGCAGGGGAAGAGCTCAGCAGTCCAACTCAGGGGGCCATGCCAGGCAAGTGGGTTCTGAGGGAGCCCGGCCTGGGCAGGCAGGCACCACTCCTGGTCCAGCCTGGCTGATTGTGCCACTCCCAATGGGCCAGAGCAATCTCTGACCAGCCCCAGCCACACTGCCAGCTCAGCCCAGCTGACACAGTCACCTCCCAGCAGGGCCAGTGAGTGCGGCCAGGGGGCAGGGCACGAGAGAGTGGGTCTCTGGGGAGGGTTGTGGAGCATGCTTGGCAGTGCAGAGTGGGAAAGTCTGTGTGTATCTGTGTGTAAATCCAGCCCTGGCCACCCGAGTACATACGTAGCTAGGATCTTGAACAGCCAAAGCAGCCACCTTATTACCATGGCCACACTATTTCTAGCACATTGCTCAAGCAGAGCTAGTGTGTGGATGTCTACCTGACCTTGGAATTACACCCCCAAGCTGCACTGTAGACACAACATTATGTAGTAGTTATACAAATGCTTTGATGCCAGACTATAGTCAGCTCTGCAGAATTGACTTCACCATGCAATAAAGAAATTTTCTTCTCAGTGGTGCTTTAAAACGAAATGGTGTTGCCACCTTTTTAATTTTGCCATCCTGGTACCCATTCTTGATATTTTTATTATATTCTTTACTAATGGATTTGGGGTTGGAGTTTATTGGAAGAATTTGGTCAGCTAGATCATGAACCTGGCTACCCATCCAGATTTCATCCTTCCAAAAGGGAAAAAATTCCCACAAGCTAAAGAACCTCCATCCTCACAAATCTTTGCATCCTTTATCCGTTGACATAAAGAAAAGTTTCCCTCCCCATGTCGCAAGTATTTTTTTGCTGACTTCATATTCCAACATCTCATTAGTTGTATTTCTTCTATACAAGTATACCGTGAAGAGTACTAGAAGAGTTAAGTACAAAAGATATTTTTTCATGAATATAAGTTAGATTGTGCGCATATATGGTATGTAGGCAACAACTGATTGAACCAAGCATCCATGTGCATTATGCATCTTCAGCTGGAAAGTTATCTGGGTGAATTCACAATCCTTAAAATACATAATAGGTCATGGAGACTGCAACAGGAGGTCCCAGATTCAAGTATAGGAGTATAATAAAATAAAGGCAAGGCCATACTACACAATGTGTGCTCAGTGGAGAGAGTAGAGTTGAGATTTATGCATGATAAGAGGCCCATTCATTGCACACCAAAAGCTCCAATTTAATAGGAACTTTGGTGCACAAAGAATGCAGGATCTGGCCCAAAGAGTTTACAGTTCAATTCTACCCACACATCATATTTTTGCATGATGTTTCTGATAATTTCCAAGTGCACGCTGACCATGGCACCAAAACAGATTTAGCAAACAAAGACAGTAAAGAAAACAAGCCATTCGATTGGTGGTATTTAAACTATCAAGCCAATGTGATTTTTATTATATTAATTTATGCTCATTTTGGAGTTAACTGTGTGACTAGGGGAACCTCAATTTTCAGAAAACGGTACAAAGTAACAAGTGTTACATATATGTAAAACTTAATATGTAGAATTATGAATCAAATACAGAAATTAGGAGTTGTATTTTTTCTAGTCAAAAACAACTTGTATCTATCATTTAAATAGTGGATTATAGTGTTGCTGAGTCATGTTGGACATTAGACAAAGTACACGAGGTAATATATTTTATTGGATCAACATCTATGGGCAGGAGGGACAAACTTTTCAGCTTCACAGAGCTCTTCCTCAGGTCTGGAGAAAATAACCAGAGTGTCTTAGCTGGTTACTTTCTCCAGACCGGAGGAAGAGCTCTGTGAAGCTCCACAGATTATCTGTTCTACCAATAAAAGTTGGTCCAATAAAAGATATGACCTCACCTACCTTGTCTCTCTCAAATGGTCGTTGTCACTACTAAAGAATCAAGCACAATTACACGAAGACCAGAAAAACCCAGTAACTATTTTCATGACAGCCATAAACAGCCTGTTCTCCCACCCCAAGCAAGTCTGAGTGGAATACAGTCTAACATTTAAGCCATGGTCATGTCTACACCTAAAACACTACAGCAGTGCAACACTACCACTGCAGTTGTAGCACTCCTGTCTATACTCTACATCAGGGGTTCCCAACATGGTGCCCACAGGGACCATGGCGCCCGCCGGGGCATCCATGTGTGCCTGCCTACTGGCCGCCGGACAAGCAGCCGCCGAAATGCCGCCGAGAAGCACTACTGCCGAAATCCCACCAAAATTCGGCAGGATTTTGGTGAAGACGCCTCTTGATGACATTCCTTCAAGGCGGAATTTCGGCGGCTGCTTGTCCAGCGGCCACAGTCCTTGGCAGCTAGTCATTCGGCACCCGCCCCACGGAAAAGGTTGGGGACCACTGCTCTACATATTCCAATGGGAGGGATGCTCCCATCAGTGTAGATAATCCATCTCCCCAAGAGGTGGAAGCAAGGTCAACAGAAGACTTCTTCCATCAACTCAGCACTGGATTTTTCACATCCCTGAGAGACACAGCTATACCAAAGTAAGTTTCCTAATGTAGACCAGTCCTATGTGTACCCTTAAGACAATATAGTAGCGCAGCTGTAGCGCTTCAGCGTAGACACCAAATACAGAGGTGGAAGGGGTTCTCCCGTCTCTGTAATAATACACCTCTCCAACAGGTTGTATCTTGATTGACGGAAGAAGTCTTCCATCCACCTAGCACAGTCTACGCCGGGGTTAGGTTGGCTTAACTACATCTCTCGGGAATGTGGATTTTTCACACTAGAGAGATGAAGCGATGCCAATGTAATTGTCATTATAGACCATCCCTCAAAATGGGTATATTTACACTACAATCTTTATTAGAGAGATCCTAACCAATGAAACTCGAAAGAAAAAAAACTGCCTTTTTTAAAGTCGTGTCAATTCCTGCTATCATTTACAAGAAATTTGCAAGACCATTTGAGAGTAAAATCTCAAACCTTTTTGAAGTTAGTAGCATGAAGCCACTGTTAAAACGTTCAACCATTAACAAATGACTAGCAAATTGATTATGAGTATTCCATCTAGCTACAATTATGGTAAAGAGGGCTCATTTCCTTTCCATTCTCAATCAATGTTCAAGTAACTACTTCATTCTCATTGATAAGATGTTGCAGGGAATTTCTCAAGTAAGTTCCACACATATCAAGGGAGGCTGGATCTTAAGTATTGAAAAAAGAAAAGTTATAAAAAAAAAAGATAAAATACCTTACTCTTGTCTCTGTTACAGGTATACAAACTAAAGGTCTTATTTAATCCTCTGATATTAGTAGGATTTCTGTATGTGTATAGCAAGGGGCATACACAGCTTTAAAAAATAATGTGATAATAAAAAAATCATTAATTGTCAAAAGTAGTTGTAGTACAGTACCTGAAACTACTTACAACTTATTTGAAAGTGACCACATTTCAAGTTGACACTGTACCTTTAATCCTGGAAAAGTCAGACTCATCCAATTAACTAAAGGGGGTGGCGGGGTTAGGTTTGCAGAATGCTCTGAAATTAACCAAGTTCAGCCAGAGCACTACAGGAATTACTTTTAGAAATAGTGCCATTGAGCTGTCTGATACCACCACATGGTCAGGACTTCACTTTTATATCTAATCTGAAATAGAACATCCACAAGAAGAGCTTACACCATGCGGGTGCCTTGGTTGGATATCACAGAGAGAAACATATCACCTACTAAATCACTACTTCCTTCAGCTGTTTTGGCTGAGAGAGCTGACTGGGTCATAGCTCAAGCTAAAAGAAAATCTATTTCATGAAGCAGCAACATAACGCAGTTATCATTGACTTTACTACACTTTCAGCATTATATATGCAGTGCAGAAATAGTTACCACAAAAAAAAAACCTGCATCCGAAGAAGTGGGTATTCACCCACGAAAGCTCATGCTGCAAAACGTCTGTTAGTCTATAAGGTGCCACAGGATTCTTTGTTGCTTTTACAGATCCAGACTAACACGGCTACCCCTCTGATACAAAAAAAAACAACAGGTTAATATTTAGCTCATGTTGACCTAAACATAGTTTTCGTCTTACTAATACAAGATAAAGTGCTAAAAGAATTCACCACATTTAAGGAAACTTGTAGTTAATACACCCTATCCATAATTCCAAAACATACACCCACCAACCCCCACTCCAACATAAGGTCGGCATTTCTCCCATGAACTAAATGGGTGTCCTATATATCAAACTCAGAGACCAACCTCTTTAATGTTTCAGAGAGGCTTGACCGCCACAAAAAACTATGATGGATCCCTGAACTTCAAGACAAACACAGAGAACAATAATTGTGTTGTATGAATAACAATGAGGAATTATTTGTCATCCTGCACCAAACACTGGATGGTTATCAAAGATCGTATTCAGCTTTCCTTATCCTCCTTATCTTGCATTTCTAATCTAAAATGTTTGAAAGAAATTCAGCGAGTAAGATTACAGCAGCACCAGTGAGAGAGAGCTGTATTTCCCTCCTTCTGGGCTGCCTTCTCCCTCCTCTCCCCCAATACACACACAGACCCGGATATGTACTGTACCTAACCTCCTGTAATGCACAATCAATACTTCTGTTGGAATTTCTAATTACACCATCCCCTCTCAATATTCATATTTGCTCCAAAATAGCTTGAAAAAAAATCCTCTAACAGGACGTTTATTCACTGGGAATTCATTCACTATTAATATATCAAGTTTCCCAACACAGACCACAGGATTGGAAATTACTGCCAAGTGTAACTGATAAGCATAAGCATCATGGCCTTTCAGGGTTAAATAAAAAAGCAGACAAAAGTTGTAACTAAAGGTTAAGAAGACTTTTTTAAAGTAATGTGGGCGGGCTAGGAGATGCACTGGTTACTGTTTGACTGGGTTACTGTTTGATTGTTTCAATTTGACTTGGTCACAAGTAAAAATTACTTTAGCAGTGGGAATGCTACATGCATATCAAGGGCAGTACCTAGCTCCTAGCTAAATTTTTTTTACAACCACAAAAGTACCAAACAATTCCATACTAGTGGCAGTCCCTGTTCAGATATCCTGCATTTGAGTAGTGGGGCTGTTGCACAACAGGAATGAAGGACACTCTCAGGAGATAAGTAGGAAAGATTGCAGTTTGGCAGGCTGTAACCATATCTATGAGGCATTAACTTTCCCAAACACAATTTATACATCGCCCCTTGCCTTATAAAAATCCTTCTCTCCACCTTCCATCAGAACACTGCAAAACCCAAATCAGAACCTTAGTATAGAGAAGTAGCACCTGCTCTTACTGTTTAGTTCTGGAAACATTTGTCTCTTCAGTGACTCCCTTTGTTTTTACGCCCATTTTGAACAATATGTTTTGACAACTACTTTAGGAATTACTTTCACATTATATAGAGCTTTTCATCCAAGCATCTCAAATTACTTACCCCTCTTTGTAAAGTTATGTCTCCATTTTACAGCTGGAGAAACTGAGGTAGAGGTTAAGTGACTTGTCCAAGGTAACAAAGCAAGTCTGTGGATGAGCAGGAACTGGAGAACAGGTCTCAACTCAGTTGTGATATGAAACACTAAACCAATAGATCCCAAGGTTACAGAAATCTTTATTAAATAATTGTGTTGGGAAGACAGAAATGCAAACCATTTATTCAAAGAGCTAAATATTTATTCTGCTTCCTCTTCACACTTCCATGTAAGTAAAAACCATATACCATTAATAAAAAAAGGACTGCCACCATCCTCAAAAACCATTTCCTGAAAAGCATTAAGTTTATACCTTCATATACAGACCGCAACTAAAGATGGCTGCAATCTGCTAAAAGGAAGGCAAAATAGACCCTTTTTTACAAAACCAAAGGAAAGCATACAATATTAACAAACAACCTTGATTACGGAGCACATCTATCCATCTGGGTTGTTCATTCTGAGTGAAAGGCCTGCAATTAACATATCTCCTCTTTTATTAGAGCTGGGCAAGGCTTGGGGGAAAAAAAAAAAAAAGGCATTCCTAATACCTCCTGGCTTAAGGACTATAGCCACATCCACACCCCTGAGCAACATAGTTATACCAACCTATCCGTCAATGGGAGGGGTTCTCCCCCCAACACAGGTACTACCTCTCATGGCTTAACTTTTCCCTGTCATTGGCACAGAAACGTCTTCACTTAAGTGCCTCAATGGTGCAGCTGCGCCACTGCAGCATTTTAAAGACCTACCCTAAGTTAGTTTAGAAGTGAAATAATATACACTACAGACCCATTTACGCACAAACCCACTTAACATGCAGTACCGCCATGCCTCCCAGTGCTACCTATTTAACACTCGATACAGGCATTTGCTATGTAGCACTACAGATTTGCTCACTAATACTGAAATCAACACGAAGTGCAGAGCGGAAACGTGTTGTATGTCTTTACCGCTGACGGCGGGGAGGGGGAGGAGAGAGAGAAGGGGTAGCAATGTTAAAGCACTGCTGCGCTTTAAGGATGTTCCTTTGCTGTGGCAACGCTTTAAGGACCTCCCCTCTCCCCGGTCGGCAGCCCCACTGGTAGGGACCCTACCAGCAGGGCCACTGACAGGGGAGGCAAAAAGGGTAGGGCCATTAAAGCACTGCCATGGCAGAGCTTTAAGGATGGTCCTTCGCCATGGCAGCTCTGGGCCGCCACCGGGGGAGGGAATTCCCGGGCCCTTGAAATCGCCATGGGAACCCCGGGCGGTGCAGACCAGGCAGCCTGGAAGGGCTGGCTGGGGGATACTGACTCCTAGCCCTGCCCCTTCCACCAGAGGCCCTTCCCCTTCCTGAGGTCAAGCCACTCCCACCCCGGTAAGTGTCCTGAGTTACTTTGATCCTGTGTAGTAATAATAATGTTTTTATTAGATTACACGTTTGAATTTACATTCTTGCAAAGCGCTGTTAGCGGACAGGCCTGCAGTACTTGGGACACTGTGAATACATATGTAATCCTAGATAATTATACAAGTATATACAGTATAGATATTTTAAGATATTTCAGCATGGCCCTCTTAACCCGTGGTCCGTTAACCTGCGGTCGTGACAGCTTGACTCCCGACATCCGTGTGTAAACAGGTCTGAACTGTATAATGAATCTTAGGTTACAGAGGCCATTAAAATAATTTTTTCTTGCATTGTTTAAAGCTTCATCTTACAGCATCTGTGCTGTGTTTCATAGAGGATCTCTAACCTACATTTGTACCATGACACATTACATGATGTGAATGATCATATCCTTTTTTATTATAAAATGAAAGAGCCCTTAAGTGTAAAATAGTATATTTGTATGCACTTTTTACACAGATATTATTCTAACTTAATTACACTGTACCCCTGCCAAATTTTGCCGCAGGCTCCCCAAGAGATTGTTCAGTTTAAGAAGTTCACAGTGGACCCCCATATAGAAGTTTTACATTGGTAGAATGAATTATCAAGAGATAGATATAAACCAAGGGTTCTCAAACTGGGAGTCGGGACCCCTCAGGGGGTCACGAGGTCATTACATGGGGGGTCGTGAGCTCTCAACCTCCACCCCAAACCCCGCTTTGCCTCCAGCATTTATAATGGTGTTAAATATATTTAAAAGTATGTTTAATTTATTGGGGGGGGTGTCGCACTCAGAGGCTTGTGATGTGAAAGGGGTCTCCAGTAAAAAAGTTTGAGACCCACTAATATAAACACACACACACCAAGAGAGAAAAGATGGTCCAATGATTAGGGCAATAGCTTAGGACCTATAAGATCTAGAGGGTCAATACCCTGCTCCACCACATACTTCTTGTGTAACCTCAGGCAAGTCACTTAGCCTTTCTGTGCCTCAGTAAAAATTAAGATACTTCCCTACCTCACAGGTATGTTGAGGATAAATATATAAATAACTGTGAAGCACTTTGAAATCTACTTATGAAAAGTGCTAGGTATTATATATTATTACAGTGGTTCTCAAACTGTGGGTTGTGACTCCAAAGAGGGTCATGACCCTGTTTTAATGGGGGTCACCAGGGCTGGCTTCAGCCTGGGGCAGTGTAGCTCAGGTTACAAGCCCCCTGCCTTGGGCTGAAGTGGTGGGGTTGGGCTTTGGCTTTGTCCTGACCCTCACCCCCGACCTGGGGTGGCAGGGCTCAGGCTTCAGTCCCCCCTCCTGGGGCCCCGTAGTAATTTTTGTTGTCAGAAGGCAGTCACAGTGCAATGAAGTTTAAGAACCAAAGAAGTTTAAGTACTAAGTGCTAGTACAAAGGTGAGCAAACTACGGCCCACGGAACTGTCCTGCCCAGCCCCATAGCTCCTGGCTGGGCAGCTAGACCCCGGCCCTCCCTGCAGCCATGCAGGCAACACTCTGGGTAGCATGGTAGTGTGCTTGGCTCTTGCCGGGAGGCGCGGCTCCAGATATGCTGCTCTGAGCAGCATGGTAAGGGGGCCAGGGGTTCTGGGGGCAGTCAGGGGACAGTTGGATGGAGCAGATGATTCAGGGGGGGCAAGGGACAGGGGATTGGATGGGAGTGGGGTCCCGGGGGGCCTGTCATGATGTGGGGGTGTGGATAGGGGTCAGGGCGGTCAAGGGATGTGGGGGTGGAATGGGGGTAGGGTCCCAGGAGGTGGTCAGGGGACAAGGAGAGGGGGTGGATGGGTAAGAGGTTCTGAGGGTGGCATTCAGGGGGGCAGAAAATGAGAGGGGTCAGATAGGGGGTGGGTATAAAGTGTTTGCAGAACAAGGGCCCAAAACATTAAAGCAGCAGTCAAGTCCAATTAAATCAATAGGACTAATAGTGCATAAATGTTTGCAGGGCAAGCTTGGAGCATAGTCAGTTTCAGTGTTCTCCTAGTATGGCGAGTCAGCTTCTCCTGTTGTGAGACTTCCACACAGCAACAAGTAAAAGAAACTCTTAGCAACGGAGGGAAAACGTGACTATAAAACCACAAAAAATTAGCAGGGGAACAAAAGTGTCAACTTTTAATTTAGCAATGCCTTTTAAATAAAAATGATTTTTTTTACAAAAAACTAGTTCAGTCATCAGATCTCCGTTTCCAGACATGCAGATTTTTGAGGGGCTGGGAGAAGAAAAGAAATAATTTGTTCCAACAAGACCTCAGATGAAAATCATCAGGTCTCTCATCCCAAGTGAAGTCACGTCTCCTGCCTAACCCGAGCCCCATTCCACCAACATGTGGCCCGGCATCACCCATTGAAACCGCAGCCGAGCCCCAGCGTTGTCCAAAGAACAACAATTACTGTTACTTCCCTACTGCCCAGAGAGCTGCACTTGTGGGAGCAGAAAGCCCACCAGAGCCACAACCGCAGGCTCGGCCCTGTTACGGGATGATGGGAGGACGGGGGTGTCACGCAAGCAGAAGCACAACAGCCAACAGCTCCCATCTTAACAGCCCCACCTGGCCCACATCTAGGGTGACCAGATGTCCCGATTTTATAGGGATAGTCATGATTTTGGAGTCTTTTTCTTATATAGGTTCCTATTACCCCCACCGCTGTCCCAATTATTCACATGTGCTGTCTGGTCACCCTACCCACGTCCAACTGCTTCCACCCTGGGGGCTTTCCTAGCCCCTGGCTCCGTCTCGCAGACTGGGGGGCGGGGTATGATGCCGGCGAGACTACAGCAGAGGACGGGCCCCAGGGCAGAGGACGGGCCCCAGGGCAGAGGGGAGCCCGGAGCCCTGGGCCGCGCCGCCCTTCCTCCCCCGCCCAGGAAGAAGCCGCCTTGGCCGGGAAGAAGCCCCTCGCTCACCTGCACCGGGGGCAGCACCAGCAGCCAGGCGAGCAGGCTCAGGCCGCAGAGGCCCCACCTGGGGCTGCGCCGCTCGCTCCTCATGCCGGCCCGGCGGGGTGTCTCTCCTGGGGGCGCGGGGACCGCTGCTGCCGGCCGCTCCCGTAGCTCGTCAGAGGGCAGCCGGGCCGCTCCTCCCCGCGCGGGGCGGTGCCGGGCGCCGCGGGGCTCCCTGCGAGTGGCTGAAGGCGACAGCGTCTCCGCTTCTGCCGGCCCCCGCTGCAACCGCCGCGGCTCCTCCTCCCCGTCCCGAGCCGGGCCGCGACTCCGCCTTTTCCTGCGCTGGGGGAGGCGCCGCGGCCTGTCACGCCACCTGCGGGCGCGGCCTTTCCCCGCCCAGTGCTGCTCTGTCACCCCGCGCGCGCGCTGTTGCTGGGCGGCGAGAGCCGGGGCCTGGTAGAGGAGCGCAGCCGTAGGCGAGGCCTGACCCGCCGCTGATCTCCCCGCGGGGCCTCTCACGCGCAGCGCGAGCCAGGGGCTGCCCAGGGAGAGGCCTCTTGGCGGGCGAGGGCGGGAAAGGAGCTTGCCCAGCTGGTGCTAGGGTGACCAGACCACAAATGTGAAAAATCAGGATGGGGTGGGGGGTAATAGGAGCCTATATAAGAAAAAGACCCCAAAAATCAGGACTGTCCCTATAAAATCGGGACATCTGGTCACTCTAGCTGGTGTGCTTGCCACAGCGGAGGCCCTGACATACCCTAGGGTTTGGATGGTGGCAGCTTGTTCAAAATATGCCCCTTAGCCCCCTGGCAGGAGCAGAGCTTTTGTGGTAGATGAGGCAGTTTTGAAGGGAGGGCCTGGAACACAACCACAAACCCAAATATGCCTGAGATGCGGGTAAACACAGATCCCAGTCTTGTGGCTGGGCCCTGCAATGGCCAGCTCAAAATCTGGGTTAAACCCCCCTGAGCTTTGGGGTTCTTTGGATCCAAAGGTTGCACTGTGGTCTGCTCTGTATTGATTGCCTGATTTGTGAGAACAAACATAGGCTTGGTCTACACTACATACTTCAGTATAACTGTCACTCAAGGGTGTGAAAAATCCACACCCCTGAGTGACACAGTTACACTGAAGTTAACTCCCCATGTAGGCAGCGGTGTGTCAATGAGAGAGCTGCAGCCAACATAGCTGCCACGTTTTGTGGAAGTAGAGTTATTAAGCCAACGGGAGAGCTCTCTCCCATTGGCTTAGAGCATCTTCACCGGATGCACTATAGCAGCGCAGCTACAAATTTGTAGTGTAGACCTGCCTTTAATTTATGCACTGACTACTGTCACTCTCAATCTAACTTCTCAGTCCTCAACGGAAACCTGCACAACACTCCAAAGATGAACATGAAAGCTTAAATTCATATCTGCTAGACACTAAAAATCATGGATTTAAGTTTATTACAACAATCTGTAACCCATGAATCCCCCTTTTTTAAAATTTATGACTACAGTGGTGTTAATGGGCTACTTCACTGTAAATGGTCTCTTACAATATGTGTTAACTACTTATGCTAAACAATCTGTTCCACCTGTGACACTGGATATGTCAGACCTGCAAAACTCGTAAAGCTGGGAGGGCCATATTACTCCAAAGAAAACAGCTGAGGGCTGAAACACCCCACCCCCCCCAGCGCCTCCAAAACACTACCCACCCCAGACCCCCTGAAACACAACACCCACCCCCCCAGCGCCGCCTGCCCCGTGGAAACAAATCATCCTTCCGCAGCACTGCTCCACCCCACCGAAACAGCTGTGGGCCGAAAAGGAAGGTTGTGGGGTTGGGGATGGGGGTGATACTTTATTAAGAATTTTTCAATTAAAGCAAACAATTGTATGTATGGCACACTAGGAAGGCACTGACCGTGTGTGGAAGCCTGTAGTGTAGAGAGGGAAAGAAACGGTGTGCATAGGATGACCAGAAAGCAGCAGTAAAATAGGACCCACCCCCTCCCTGCTCGGCCCCATCATCACACCCCTCTTCACCCTCTAGCCCTCCCGCTGGCTTGCTGCATCCCTCCTAGTCAGTCCCCCACCCACCACTTGCCTCCTTTCACCTCCTCCCTCCCCTGCCAGAAACCCCCATGCCCACCCCTAGAACCTCTGCTGGCTCACTGCTTGCCTCTTTGCCCACCTCCCACTTGCCCACCCGCTCACCTCTGACTTGCCGCTTGCCCCTTCGCCCCCCCCCAAATATAAAGCCTCACTCAGAGCAGGGGCAGCTCTACCTTTTAGGCCGCCCCAAGCAGTCATGCGCGGGAGGCGCCCCGGAGCCGCGGGAGCAGCGGACCTCCCGCGGGCATGACTGCAGAGGGTCCGCTGGTTGCGCGGCTCGGCTGGACCTCCCGCGGCTGCGGACGGTTCGCAGATCCGGCGGCTCCGGTGGAGCTGCCGCAGGCATGCCTGCGGGAGGTCCAGCCGAGCCGCGCAACCAGCGAACCGTCCGCAGTCATGCCTGCGGGAGGTCCGGTCGTCCCGGGGCTCCGGTGGACCTCCCGCAGGCGTGACTGCGGCAGGTCCGCCGGCCCAGCCTGCCGCCCCCCCCGGGAAAGGGCCGCCCCACGCGCGTGCTTGCCGCGCTGGGGTCTGGAGCCGGCCCTGACTCAGAGACCCAGGGGTCACTGTATTACTGCACACAGCAGTCAATCAATGCAGTTGTAGATAAATCTCTGCATTATGCATTTTTACTTTTATATGACTTTGTATTGAACCTTGGTAATATGTTATAGCGGGCCCCTGAGGTAGTATAATTAAGTTAAAAGAAAAATGTCTTTTTGTTAGAAGTAGAATAAGATCTTCCCCCCACTTTGTAATTGATTGCCCTGTTGAATGAATGAGGTGTGAATGAGGAAGGCGTGGAAGGCAGCACCTCCAGATAGCTGCAACCCTTGGAGAGGGGATGGGAGCCAGACCAGATCAGGCCCAATGCTGCTCGCTCATCCGGATGTAATGGGACAGTGGTAGCCACTCCATAGTTCAAACTGATCCTAACTTACAACTAAGATCCATTTTTAACTTTCGTGTAACTTCTCCAAAAAATTACCAGATCCCCTGAGCTTTCCTAGGCCAGGTAGGATTTGTCCGGGAGGTTTAGTAACCTTCAGAAAAGGGGTTTTGCAATTAAGGTATTTCACAAATATCCATCATTCCCTTTCTGAACATTTTCCAAGCTTCCTACCCCCAAAATGGCTTGGCCCCAAACACCAGGTGTCTGGCTGAGTCGGACGGGGTGTTACTGGAGGAGAGCTGGGGGATCACAAAGACCTGTGTCATGTTTATAACATTGACTCTGTAAATTATTTAAACTGCCCTTCTGAGTCCTGGCTCTGTGGCAAGGGCTGCTCTGCAGAGGAAGAGTTGGGGGCCTGGATCAGGTGGGATGTGGCTAGGATTCTTGGGGGCAGGGCAGGCGGGTTGGTGAGGAACCGGAAAGAATGATATGGCTGTGGGGTTGGATCCCTGAACTGTTCATTTCTAGGCTGTCCTGCCTTTGAGTTTTTAGGGAAGCTGTCGAGTATTTGTAAAGTATCAGAGGGGTAGCCGTGTTAGTCTGGATCTGTAAAAGCAGCAAAGAGTCCTGTGGCACCTTATAGACGAACAGAAGTTTTGGAGCATGAGCTTTTGTGGGTGAGTATTTGTAAGTGAGATTTGTTGATGGACTTTTAACTGGGCTCCTCTAAAATTTACCCAGCGTAACTCTCCAGCTAATGAAGTGGTTCAGATTTATTAGGGTGACCAGATGTCCCAATTTTATAGGGACAGTCCTGATTTTTGGGTCTTTTTCTTATATAGGCTCCTATTCTCCCCCCCCCCGTCCTGATTTTTCACATTTGCTGTCTGATCACCCTAGGATTTATGTGCGGTATGTCATAGTTCTCTCTTCTCTAACGCGGGGATGGACATTTGATTTGATCCTGTCCTCACTTTGCCTTTGCACTGCTGGGGACAGACTTGGCTGCACAGGTTCCCAAAGTGTGGTGGGATTGAGTCCATGGAGCTGGGTGTGTGCACATGGGGCCAGCTTTTTCTGACTGCGAGATAGAAAGAAGCTAAATATACATTTAAACGTCCTCCTAAGGTGGCTTTTCCATGGAAGCAGTTGCTGCAGTGACGACAGGCACATGAACCCATGAGGTAGTCCCTGCATTAACCAGTTTTCCACACTATGAAAAAGTTGAAGAACCCCCGATCAAAACACAGCAGCCTGTCTGGTCCTGGGATTAGCAGTGATTCCCCCAGAGACTGTCAAGCCTTAATGACCCGGTTTTCTTTACCACACTGGGGCAGTTACTTGAACATTTGGGCCATCGGGGGCATTCTGCCATTTCCCTCTCCCAATTGCCCCACTACCACTGCCCGCCTCCTCGCCCCCCCCCGGCTCAACTACTTACCCCCCGCCATTGCGCACCCGCTTGCCTCCTCAGCCCCCCCTCCCCTGCCGCCAGCTCACCTGCCCTCCGGCCACCATCCACCCTCTCACCTCCTCAGCCCTCCCTCCCCTGATGCCAGCTCACCTGCACCCCCGCTCACCTCCTCAGCCCCCTTCCCCCGCCACCAGCTCACCTGCCCCCCTGCTACCCGCTCACCTCCTCAGCCCCCTTCCCCGCCACCAGCTCACCTGCCCTCCGGCCACCACCCACCCTCTCACCTCCTCAGCCCTTCCTCCCCGCTGCTGGTTCACCTGCACCCCGCGCGCCTCCTCCGCCCCACCCCCGGCGGCGGCTCAACTGCCCCCCTGCTACCTGCTCACCTCCTCAGCCCCCCTCCCCCGCTGCCAGCTCACTTGCCTGGCCTCTTACCTTCTGCCACTGCCCCCACCTCCTGCTGCTGGCTCCCTCACTCTCCACCCTGCCACTGGCCCCCTCACCACCCTGCCCACCCGCTGGCCAGCTGTTGGCTTGCCTACACCCCCCCCGCAGGCCGCACAGTGAGCCCACGTGGGTCACATGTGGCCTGTGGGCCATATGTTGTGCAGGCCTGGGATATGTTTATAAGGGGAGAAAAAACTCACAGCTGCCCCCAGGCCAGCTGACTTGGTTGGGCTCCAGAGCTGAAATTGCTGTGTAGATGTTCAGGCTTTCGCTGGAGCCTGAACTCTGGGATCCTGCAAGGGTGGAGAGTCTCAGAACACTGGCTCCAGCCCAAGCTCGAACTTCTACACAGCAATTTTTATCACCTCAGCCGAAGCCCTGCTGGCCTGAGTCAGTTGACCTGGGTCAGCCATAGCCATGCCACAGGGCTTTTATCCCAGTATAGACATACCCTCTGAGTACTCTCCTAGACCTGAAGAAGAGCTCTGTGTAGCTCTAAAGCTTGATTCACCAACAGAAGTTGGTCCAATAAAAGATATTACCTCACCCACTTTGTCACCCTGAATACTAGGAGGTTATCATTAAATCCCTCCTTAAAAATGTAAGCATTGATTTAACAGATCCTATGTCTCTTTTTCACAATCTCAATTATTCTCATTGTGACAGCATAACAGTTTTTATCTGACCTGAAAGTGTTATGGTAGGCCCTGATGCTGCAGAAGCTTTTGTATGTGCTTACATTTATGCATGTGAGTAGTCTCATTGACTTTATGGATCTGCTCATCTGTGTAAGTGTTTCCAGCATTGGCCCCCTAGAAGCTGCAGAAAAGTGCTGAGTTTATCATGAACTGATGGTGGAATTTCATTAGTTCATTAGTTTTAAGGCTTGGACATCTTTTTTATTAATTAAAGCATTTAAAATGCTGTTTCTTCCTTTTGTGGGGCACAGATGGACGTTTTTCAGATGGACATTGTGGTGAATGGTCTGAATTCGCCAATTTATGAGCATCACAAGACTGCAGTCAGCTTACCGAGAGGCTAGCCAGCGAGGGAACAGATAAGTGATTCAGAGTATCCTATCCATGTGTTAAAAATAAAACATGACTCATTTTGCAATCCAAAATGCATACTAGCCACTTTCCCAGTGTACGCATCTTGTCTCACATGGTTTATGACATTTTTTCTAGTAGATGCATGTCCTGAAAAGAGCAGCAAACCTACAGGAAAACAGCCTGAGTTTAGATATATCCATCACTACACTCTATTTTAATTGAGGAGGATTACTTGACTTCATCTGCTCACCAGTAACCAACCTGTCCATGACTTAGAATACTTTTTACTTTAGCTGAGTCTAGAATCTACCCGTTGTATACTTTGTATATTGGTTTGCTAAATTTGTAAAGTGATTTGAGACCCTTCAGGGTGAAAAATTCTGTATAAATTATATTAGGTGTCTAGCTAATGCATTTATTCTATAAATCTGCAAGTTAGTGTAAATTATATGCTATACATTACAAACTGCTAAATAGTTTCAAAAACACTACTTTGGACAGGCTTTTTACATTTTTTAATATTTTAATCTCAACCCTGTGCAAGATGGATCAATGCTATGTTAATACAAACAATATGTTTTAACACTATCTTCTGAAACGAAGTAGCTGAAATTATGTGCTACCAAATTAATTCTTAGTGTAACCCTGTTGATTTCACTGGCCCATATACTTTTGTTTACATAGGTGAAACATGCTCATGTACAAACTGTTGAGGTCAAGTGGCCTGATCCATGTTGTAATCCCTGGTTTGCGAAGAAGGAGTATCCAATGTGCTAATGTATTTGTAATCTGATTTTAAGGAAACAGACTGAATAAACAGAGAGTGAGACACACACACACACAGATACTCATAGTTTATGGTTCATATACAGCAACTGCTGTCGTGTGCAAACATTTATAAATGATACGCCTACAACAAAATGAAGCAAAACCTTGGTAACCTAACTAACCATCACCATCTGTTGGTGAAAAGATGAATTACTGTTTATAAATGCTAAAAGTACAAGCCCCCATCTTATCAACAGTATTACTGGCCCAGAGGGGACTCTTGTGCAGGGGCGGCTCCAGGCCCCAGCACGCCAAGCGCGTGCTTGGGGCGGCATGCTGCGGGGGGGCAATCTGCCAGTCGCCGGGAGGGTGGCAGGCAGGGCTCCGCTGGACCTCCCACAGGCGTGCCTGTGGAGGGTCCGCTGGTCCCGTGGCTTCGGTGGAGCTGCGGGACCAGCGGACCCTCCACAGGCATGCCTGCGGGAGGTCCACCGCAGCCGCGGGACCGGCGACCGGCAGAGCACCCCCCACGGCATGCCGCCGTGCTTGGGGCGGCGAAATGTCTAGAGCCGCCCCTGCTCTTGTGACCAAAGAGGGGGTGGGACCAGAGCTGTAACAAGGAATTTTTGCGCCCGAGGCAAGGGCCGGCTCCAGGCTCTTCGGCGGCAATTCGGCGGCGGGTCCCTGAGTCCCTGTCAGAGGGAAGGGTCTGCCGCCGCATTGCCGCCGCTGCTTCATTCATTCTTCGGCGGCAAGTCTCTGAGTCCCTCTCAGAGAGAAAGACCCACCACCAAATTGCTGCTGAAGAATGAATGAAGCGGCGGCGGCAATTTGGCGGCAGGTCCTTCCTGCCAAGAGGAACTCAGGGACTTGCCGCCAAAGAAGTGGCGGTGATAGAGCTGCCGCCGAAGCGCCGCCGATCGCAGTAAAGCAGTGCCCCTCCGCTTTGTGCGCACGAGGCAAGTGCCTCACTCGCCTCGCCTTTGTTACGGCACTGGGTGGGACTATGGCCCAGTCTCCACTGTGTGCAGGCATGGCTATGCTGCGAGGAAAGTTGTCTACCCTTGTTGAAAAAATTTAACAAGTGCCACCACCCAGCATGCTCCTTCCAGAGCCCAGGCAGTATTATACTTTGCAAAGACATAATGTGTCTAGGTGCTGCCTCTTGGGCCGTGTATCTCCTTCCCTTCCCTATTGTGGCTTGGCCTATACAGACACATAACTGAGTCTACAGTTCCCACAAAAACCACAACTGCTTCCCTGAAGTTTCAAAAGTGGAATCAGCTAAAGAAGATCTGCACCCACAGCTGGAAAGGCAGTACATAATCATTTCACATTGATCTGTCATAGGTGCTGAGCTAGCGGTGCAGGGGGTGCTGCAGCACCCCTGGCTTGAAGGGGTTTCCATTATATACATGTTGAGTCTGAAACTCTTTATGAACTGAAACTTAACTCAGACTACATGTCTCTGACTGAAACTTTTAATCAAAGGTTTTGACCTGCGAACTGCTCATGACCCTTCCCCTCCCAATAAGTAGCCATCTCCCGTTTTTGTCTTCTCCAATTTGCATTTTAACCTGTTTTATCCTGTAGAATCTTGATTGATTATGCATGACCATTATGATCTGTTAATCACTTTGTTTACTTCTGTGTATAAACATTGATGCTCACCCCTAATAAACTTGCCACACTTACTCCAAAGCTTGGCTCTTAAGCTAAGGATGGTGTGAGCCCGTTGATCAACGAATTGTTGTCTGGTCTCTGACAGATCTCTGAGCCTTATACCAACTCCGCACAAACTCGGGTGCTGGAGAGGTGAGTAGGACTTGCTTTTACCTAACAATTTGGGGTGCCTCTGTCCAGTGGTCAGACCACTCATAAGATTTCTCCCAGCCAATTCAATATTGAGGGTCATGTACTGGACAGCAGGATAAACGCCAGTTGGAGGGCTCCTGTCAGACACCATGGGTCAAGGGACTAGCGTGCCTCTTGAGAGTCCGCTGGGGATTGTAAATAAGTTATGGAATGAAGGGAAACTCCCAGTACAGACAGGAATGTCTAGGAGGAAGTTGTACACACTGTGTGTAAGGAATTGGACTGGGTATACGCGGTATTGGCCGACTCGGAGATGAGGTGGAACAGGCTGCCTTAAGAGGAGTAAGGAGCCAGATCGAAAAGACCATCCGGGACAGTTATGTTACTGGTTTTGTTGGGACACAGCAGCAGAGCTGTGGAAATCTTTAAAGATTATGGCAGTCAGGTATTCTTCCGAGTGAACCCCTCCATGTTATTTCGATGAAGGGTGTAAACCACGGCGTGTTTTAACTCGTCAGTTGGTCCCCACTGCACCTGCCCCTATTCCTCGACTCTCTCCAGAGTGCAGAGGGGAATCTGCAGGACTCCAGATTGGAATCTCTGCAGAGGGATAAGGAGGAAATGGAGGGGCACACCTCGGAAGAAGTAATTACTAGGCAAAAGATCAAGCAGCTGCAGCAGGATGCATACTATTCTTATTTCGTTTTTTGTGAATCAGTCAGTAACCCCTGTAAGGGATTATTTCTTACAGTTTCGCCCTGGTTGGGAGGTGAGTCAGTCACTTCAGTGTTGGATGTAGCTGATTTTGCATGGGAGAAAGGAAGGAAAGCAGCAGAAAGAAAGAGAAAAAGGAAGAATATAAGTTGATGGCTTTAGCGTGGTATTTGAGGCAGAAGCCGTGGCCGTGGGGGATTTCAGGGTGCTCGGGGAAGAGGGTCCTGGCAACCCCAGCCATCAGGAAATTGTTTTCAGTGCGGACAACCCGGTCACTTTAAACGTGAATGCCCCTGGGGACGCCCAGAGGGTCCGGTCGCATCCGCAGATACTTACACCACCCCTGCACCACCAGCCCAGCCCGTTCCTCAGGTCTGGATCAACTACGGGCAACAGCAGCAGCTGCAGCGAACTCAGCCTTCTCAATGACGCGAAGGCAAACAATGTGATGGTCTTATTTCCTTAATGTCTTTAGCTGGCTCTTTCCTCACTTTCTCCTCCCAGCAAAGAGCCTCATCTAACCCTTTCAGTCCAGGGACTGCCTGTCTGTTTCCTCATTGATACTGGAGCTACTTTCTCTCTTTTAAATCATGCCCCCTCTCCCTGGCTATCCTCTGAGGTTAAAACTGCAACTGGGGTGGAAGGCAATCCACAGTCTCTGGGACTCACTTTGCCTCTAAATGTTATTTATGCTGATAAATGTTTTTCTCAACGTTTTCTTTTTTCCCCAGCTTGTCCGATCCCTTTGGGCCGGGATTTACTCTGTAAGCTTGAGGCTACTTTAACCTGCACTCCTGAAGGGGTAGGATTATTGATGACAGTGTTAGGAGATTCGGCCCTAACTCAGGGTAATTGGGAAACCCCCGCCTCTCTCTCCCCTGACCTCACTGACTTGCCTTCAACCCTCTGGGGAATTTCTGACACTGATGTTGGCCTGCTCCTTTCAGCAGAGCCAGTAAGGATTCAAGTGAAGCCCTCCTTAGACCCCCCGTCAGTTCCCCAATACCCCCTGTTGCTGGAAGCCCGGGAGGGCATCCGCCCCATTGTCGAGGGCTTCATTGCACAAAAGCTAGTCCGCCCTCAGCGCACTCCCTGTAATACCCCTATACTGCCTGTAAAAAAGCCTCCTAAAAAGGACGGAGACCCTATTCGTTGGCGCTTTGTACAGGATCTTTATTAATCAGTATGTGGTCCCTCTTCATGCAGTAGTTCCTGATCCAGCTACTATCATCAGCCAAATCCCCTGGGATGCTGAATGGTTCACTGTTATTGACTTAAAATCAGCCTTTTTCAGCATTCCTGTACACCCAGACTCTCAATATCTCTTTGGTTTCACCTGGGAGGGACAAAGTTATGTCTGGCAACGACTTCCTCAAGGCTACAGAGACAGCCCCACGATTTTCAGCCAATGCCTCCGCCACGACTTGGAAAGCTTCACCAGTCCGCAGGGATCCACGTTAGTCCTATCGTAGATGACATCCTACTAGGTAACTCTGCATCGATGGTAAGGCACTTTTATTATACCTACACACCAGAGGCCACAAGGTAGACCCTAACAAGATTCAGTGGGTCTCACAGAAGGTCCGATATCTGGGCTTCCTGTTAACCCCAGAGGGGAGACAAATGGACCCAGTCCGCATAAAGACTATCCAAAACTGCCTCTGCCAAACACCAAGAAACAACCGAGGTTTCTTAGGATTAATTGGCTTCTGTCGACCTTGGTTGCCGTCCTGCGGGAGTTGAGCAAACCGCTCCACCGACTGACTGCTAACCTTGCTCCTGACCCTTTGCAGTGGTCCCCAGACACAATCCAAGCCTTTCAGTTAAGCAGCAGCTAAAGGCCGAACTCTTAGAAGACACTAACCTAATTTTTAAAAGGTGTGGGCCCCTTAATCCAGCTACCTTGCTTCCTGACCTGCCAGTCCTCCAGGATCAGCACGACTGTGTGGAAGTAGTTCATAGCATCTTACAGATAAGGAACAACCTGTTTGACGTGCCACTGGACAACCCTGATTGCATCCTCTTCTCGGACGGAAGCTCCTTCTATGTTGATGGCAAGCATTTCACCGGTTATGCAGTCACCTCTGAATGGGACATTCAAGAGGCCGCCTCACTGCCAGGCAACTGGGTGGCCCGAGCTTGCCAGTTGGCCGCTGGTAAGACCGTTACCATTTTTACTGATAGCAAGTATGCTTTTACCAGTACCCACTGCTGAACTACAGTCGTGGGAGCCTCGAGCCACTCTGGTCAAAGGGACCTGGCTTATGCCGGATGGCCGAGCCTGCCTCCTCGCTCCACATACCCCGTGGCAGTTCGCTGGCACCATGATACGCCCTTGTGGACACCATCGCCGCTTTGGTATGCTCCAGGCATTCAACCCTACTGCCTGTCAATAGTGAAAGCATGCAGCACATGTCAGCGAAATGGACCTGCTCCGCCTCTTAACAAAATTAAGGGTGGAAGACCTCCGCCTGGTGCCCCATTTCAACATCTTCAAATTGACTTTGCAGATATGCCAAAGGCTTTTGGGAAAAAGCACCTCCTTGTTTTGGTTTGCCCTCTGACTTCATGGGTGAAGCTTTTCCTACTGCTAATTGTACTGCTGCCACAGTGGCGAAGATCCTCCTTAGAGACATTGTACCCGTTTTGGCATCCCTCTCATACTTGATTCAGATCGCGGACCCCACTTTACTGGTAATGTCCTTGGCTGTTTAGAACAAGGACTGGGCATTTCACACTCCTTTCATACACCCTACCACCCCAGTCTAGCGGGAAAGTTGAGCGTATGAATAGGAGCTTAAGCTTACATTGGCTAAATACTGTCAGGAAACAGGGTAAAAGTGGCCTCAGGGACTTCCCTTGGTCCTGTTTCACCTTGCCCAACCCGTGTATTGGGATTATCCCCTTTGAACTGCTCTATGGACACCCCCTTTCAAAGGCGGGCGCTACCACGTGCTGATGTTTCACTATTGGGAGGATCATATGACCGCGTGCCAGTTTCTCTCCCTACAGGCTCGCCTCTTTGGAAAGCCTCACAGTTTTCCCAGACCGTGCCGCTGGAAGAACAGATCCACCTGTTCCAACCAGGGGACTTCGTCTGGGCCAAATCCAGCCGAGGTTTACTGGACCCCACCAGGTTCTTTTAACAACCCAGACTGCAGTGTTCCTGGAAGGATGCAAATCCTGGATCCACCACTCCCACGTCAAGCCAGCCGTAGTGGACCACAGTGACGGACCAGCAGCTCTTGCCACCACTGAGGACACTGCCTCTGACCAGTGGACCAGCTTACCTCTTTCAGACATCAGACTTAAATTGACTCGGAAAAAATGAGAGGACCTTTTATTCTGACAACTGTATGTTTTTTATTATGCCGGTTTAGTTTATTTTCTGCTTATGAAGATAATGCTTTTATTAGATATTCCCACGAGGTTAAAACTCGTATTTTAGGAAATAGAAGTAATTGCTGGGTATGTACTCAATTTCCAGTAAATGCAGAACAGGGACTCCCTTCACACCCATTCCCCTGACCACTGCTAATATGACTTGGATGCCACCGGCTAGAATAAAAGATCCAGTCCAACACAATCTTACATGGGACAAAACAGGAGTGCCAATTAACAGATATCTCAGGGTAACAAATCAGACAGGATCACTGTGTTTTGTTAAAGAAAAAGGGTCAACTTTTGTGGAACCAGTAAATGCAACATCTAAGGGAAATGGCTAAGAACTACTCCTCTGGCCAGCCACCTTATGATTGGTGGGAGCCTTATGGAATTGGTTGCCTGGATTTGGGTGGGTTAAAACCTCTTGGTGGGTATTGTTGGGGCCATAGTAATCCTTATAATACTGTGTTGCTGTATTCAGTGTGTTCCCTCCTCATAAACTCATGTGGGTCAGTTTATTCTTTTTCTACTTCAGCCAAAGGCCTTACTCTCTTCGAGTTGGCCCAGGCTGAAATGCCCTTGGCTCCTTAAAATGGGGTGTAGCTGTTGGTAAATAGTTATCCCAATAGCTACAAATGGAGGAATGTTGAGTCTGAAACTCTTTATGAACTGAAACTTAACTCAGACTACATGTCTCTGACTGAAACTTTTAATCAAAGGTTTTGACCTGCGAACTGCTCATGACCCTTCCCCTCCCAATAAGTAGCCATCTCCCGTTTTTGTCTTCTCCAATTTGCATTTTAACCTGTTTTATCCTGTAGAATCTTGATTGATTATGCATGACCATTATGATCTGTTAATCACTTTGTTTACTTCTGTGTATAAACATTGATGCTCACCCCTAATAAACTTGCCACACTTACTCCAAAGCTTGGCTCTTAAGCTAAGGATGGTGTGAGCCCGTTGATCAACGAATTGTTGTCTGGTCTCTGACAGATCTCTGAGCCTTATACCAACTCCGCACAAACTCGGGTGCTGGAGAGGTGAGTAGGACTTGCTTTTTACCTAACATACAGGATTTAAAGTTTGGTTCAATGGCTCTCAGCACCCTCCCTATAAAAAATGGTCCAGCACCCCTGAGATCTGTGTAACAATGTCAGTAAAATTTCTGGTTTTCCAGTAATTTATTATTAATATTAACATTTGTGATTTGTATTGCAACAACACCCAAAGGCCTCAGTAGGAATTGGGGACTACATTGTGCTGGGCTTGTACAAACAGACAGGAAGGCATGTTCTTTCCCTGGAGATCTTGCAATTACAGACAAGATGCAACAAGTGAGTTAGTAGGTTTCAACTAATGTCACACCCACCTCCTACTACAGTAAATCCAAACAGGTACAGCATGTTCCAAAGCTGATTTTCAGATTTAATCAGAATTATTCTGCCAGTCCTGAGAAAATTGGTGTTTGCTAGTTAGTTCTGTACACATTCCTTTTGTAGGCTTGTCTGTGTTAACCTTCTTCATCTGTATGGAAGGTTTACACCTTTTGTTAATCTTTCCTCAGTGTACTTAATACTTTGGTCAAGTACTATTAGCGTCCAAGTTCCTAGCTGGAAGCAACAAGCCATATATTATAGAAGAGAGAGAGCCTGTTATCAGTTTGATGCTGCTAGCAATCACCTGGTTGTATAAGACATAATGGACCAAAACCTCAAAGGTACCTAAATACCTCTGAGGATCTGGGCCAATGCATTTAGGCACTGAAATACCTTCACCTCCCTAGTTTGCCTCAGCCAATGCGGAAATGTATAAACCATTTGCCCAGTGCTGGTGCTTCTAATGCTACAATGTGTCTTTGATCACCATATCTGCCTCTGCACATTTCTGTGGCTGTTTCACCACCTGTGTATTGCCCTTATTTACTCATCTAACGATTGCAGGCGCTGTTGTAATTTTTAATCATGTCTTATCTGTGTCTGTCACTGAGGTCACTGGAATGGGATCAGCTGTAGTAAAACGTGGGTGGGAACCATTGTCTAGTAGTGACTGAGGATTTGTCTACACTGCCAATTGAATGACAAAACTTTTGTAGTTCACGGGTGCTTAAAATAGCCCCCGCCCCCATCCCCACCCATGAAAGACAAAAGTTTTGCCACAGCAAGTGGTAAACGGCTCATTATTGGCAGGAGCACTCTCGACAACGCAAACCCCACTAATAGGGGGTGGAAGTATTTTGTCGGCAAAAGTACTGACAAACAGCGTTTACACTGCCCGACTTTTAGTGACAGGATGGTGTCGCTAAAAGCTGTGTAGTGTGTACAGGGGCAGCTCTATGTTTTTTGCCGCCCCAAGCACGGCAGTCAGCTGGTCTTTGGTGGCACGCCTGCAGGTGGTCCGCGGTGACGCAGATTTGGCAGCATTTCCTGTGGGTGATCTGATGGTCCCACACCTTTGGCACCCTCCACCGAATTCAAGGAACCGGCGGACTCCCGCAGAAACTCTGTTGAAGGCTGCCTGACTCCCGCCCTCGTGGCAACCAGCACGCAGCCCCCCGCCCCACCACGGCTTGCTGCCCCAGGCACGTGCTTGCTGCACTGGTGCCTGGAGCCGCCCCTGTCTGTGGGATTCTCAGAAGGAAAGCACCATAGAAAAGCAATGTAGTGGAAGTAGTAGTATAATTTTTCACAGCTTCATCAGGGTTTGACTAAGGAAATTCTGCGCTTCTGCTGCCCATATTGTACATATTCTGTGGATAAAGTCTGAAGTGCTGTCAAACAGACACAGTTCACAAGCACTGAACATTTGAGGAAATTCAAATTGAACCCTTGCCAATACCTGTGAATGGCTAATAACTCCAGGCATCCCTTCAGTTTGTTCCCAGTCCATGGGAGCACGATGAAAAGGATGTGCTTTGGCAAGTAGGTGTTTTCCCTGCTCTTTCCTGATCTAACAGTGCTCTCACACTATGACTGGACTCATGTTTTTTCTATCAATTTTATGGGGGAGATGGTCTCTTTAATTCTTTACATTGGCAAATCAGAAACTGCTATTGATTCAATAGATTTTAAGGCCAGAAGAGATCACTGTGATCATCGAGTCTTACCTCCTATATAATACAAGCCACTGAATGTCACCAAGTGATTTCTGCATCACGCCTATAATGTCTAGCTGAGTTAGAGCATATCTTTTAGAAAAAAAATCTAATCTTAATTTCAAGATTTCAAGTGATGAAGAATCTACAACTTCCCTAGGTAAATTATTCCAGCGGTTAACACCTTATTTCTGGTCTGAATTTGTCTAGTTTCAGTTTCCAGCCATTGGATTTTGTTATGCTCTTGTCTGCTAAATTAACTAGCCCTCTGTTATCAGAAATCTTCTCCCTATGTGGGTATTTATAAACCATTAATAAGTCACCTCTTAACTTTTTCTGGAATAAACTAAATAGCTTGAGCTTCTTAAGTCTTCTTTATTTCACTGCTCCTGTAGAAATATTTGATAAGGATGCATGCAATCTCTAGAAAACACAATTAATTGCAACAGAAAACTGCTGTAATAGGATAAAAAGTCTGGGGCATCGCACACAAAAGCAATTTAGACTGTCTTTTATTAGGGTAAAAAACTACTGAATACAAGCAGAACCATCAAGATGTGTATATCATAGGTGCCGACTCCATGGGTGCTCCAGGGCTGGAGCACCCACGGGGAAAAAATGGTGGGTGCTGAGCACCCACTGGCAGCCCCCCCCATCAGCACTCCCCCTCCTCCCAGTGCCTCCACTGGCGGCCCCTGCCAATCAGCGCTTCCCCCTCCCTTCCTGCACCTCCTGCCTGCTGCAATCAGCTGTTTTGCGGCATGCAGGAGGCTGGTGGGGGAAGGGAGGAGGAGCAAGGATGTCGTGCTCGGGGAAGGGGGCAGAACAGGGTGGGAAGAAGCAGGATAGGGATTGAGTGGGGGTGTGAAGGGGCGGGGACAGGGCGGGGGTGTGGCCTTGAGGGAAAGGGTGGAGTGGGGGCAGGGCCTGGGGCAGAGCCTGGGGCAGAGCCGGGGTCGAGCACCGCTCCCCCAGCACAATGGAAAATCAGCACCTGTGTTGTATATGACTTACGGAGTAGCAGTGTGAGCTTATTTCACATTTATTTTTCTTTCCTTTCCCTCCTTTGGGACCTGATCCAAAAGACATTAAAGTCAATGGGAGCCTTTCAATGGTCTTTTGATCAGGCCCTTGGTTTGTCATGCTGAATTTAGTCTGCATGCTCTTCTGGGCGGGAACATTGCCTTTACTAGCTTTGTGGAGTTCCTAACATCTCCAGATGCTTGAAAAATACTGAAGGTATAAGGAACTGGCTGGAGCAGAATGGTGTTAAGAAAAACAGGACCTAGAAAATCACTTACTGTATTCTGTAACAGTTTAAGCTTATTCATATACAAACTGTACACTGCTATTACATGTGGAAACAAACCTACACAGGAGGATAGCAAATAACCCCTGAATTTTAAAAACAGTAAAAGAAAGCTGAACAGCATAGTCATTTTAATTTGAATGATGGCATGGAAAAGTGTGCCCTAACAAAGCAATATACCCAGTGTAGCATCATTATATTTCATTGAATAAGATAAATGTGCATAGGTTTTATAAAATATACAGCACCGCAAGTCAAAGAGAACACTGGAATTCAGAAAAGAATGACAATTATAACAAAACTCTATGGACCAAATGCGGAGCTGCGATGAGAAGGTTCAGCTCCGTTTATCTCTATGTGTGCACACTGCTGAAAACCAGAGCCTTGTGCAGTCTTTGGGGTTGTTCATATGTGTGTTATGTATAAATACAGTACCAATACCTAATGCAGTGCAACACTACAGTAAACAAGGATTCCAAACAAACATTTTTAAAGCTATTTTATTCCTTTCCTGTGTTAATTTTAAATATAATGCTTATGGACCTATTTCTGTGCAGCTTATTTTCTTGTGCAACCCAATAGAAGTTAATGGGACTTCATTGAGTCTGGCTTAATTAGGGTTATTTATCTCTTGATCCACATGGGGGAATTTATATGTATAAATTAACTGTCTGCACCTCAAAAGACCCAGATGCTTGGGAATCACATTTGTCACATGCTCTTTTTTTTAAGTTCAAGCATCATGGCCCAGCTGTTTAAGATCTTTTATTCTAAATAAATTTTGTGTGCACGACACAAAACATAGAAAGGTCTTTGCAAAAAGAGTATGGACCAAATTTATCATTTAAGTTAGTAGAGTTTCCCCAGAGATCACAATGGTCCTTTGTATTTTGGGCATTTGTTATGAATCACCTGTGTTAATTGAGGGCCAGTTTGTGGTTGCAGATGTGTGGGCTGAATCGCGTGTTACCACTATAGCTGTGACTTTTCAAAGGGGAAATGAAATATATGAAAAGGACAATTTAATTAAAATGAAAGGGCCACCATATTCATTATGCTTGGATGAATAAAGAAAGCTAGATTATTCTTGCAGTTAGGCCCTGACTCTGAGGCAAATTAGCACTGTACTTAATAAAGTGCATTTACTATGGCCTGCAGCTGTACCACCTTGTGCTCTGCTCCTGTCAGCTCTCATAAGCTAAACAGGGCTGGGCGGGGCCAGTACTTGGCTAGGTGACCTCCAAGGAAGACCTAGGCGGTGCTATGATTCAATCTGTGTAACTGTTCCCCCGTGTCATTACCAAACATGTCCCCTAGCACATTACTGGGGGCCTTGTGGTGGTGGGCTTAAGTTTATGAGGTCACAGAGAGCTCTATGTGTCCATGGGCTCTGATTGCACTGTACCAAGTCTGGAACGTCAGCTTTTTCAATGCTTTGTAGCTCTTCCTCGATGCTCATCCTCTCTTCCTTCTATGGTCTGACATTAGTACTTGAAAGGGGTGGTGCTAGAGATCTTTTCCTCCTTTTTTACTCACTGTGTTTGTAGCTTGCACATACTCTACTAGACTGTGCATTCACTCATTGCTGAGGAGAGGTCATGAGGGTGTAGCACCTGAAAAGGTCACAGGTGGAGAGGGGTATTGGAGGGGGCCCCGTGAATCTTACTTTGCAGAGTGGCCAAATCAGGGCCACTGTACTTCTGGAGATGCTGTCTTTTGGGTGAAATGTAAAACCAAGGTCCCAAGCACGGGTGGTTATGCGAGACCCTGCGGCACTTTATATGAGAGTAAGGTATTAACTCTGAAGTCCTGGCCACATTTTAATTCACTTGCCTACCCTCATTTCCACTGCTATTCCAGCTGGGTACAGTATACCTTAATGTGTGGCTTAAAATGTTGTGTAGTGCTGCAGTGAGCTGTTACACAGCTGCTGCTCTCTTCCCACCTCCACCCTCCCAGAAGTGAATGCAATTTAGTGGTGGATGAAGTGATTCATATATATCTCCCTGCCTACTTCACAGGTACATTCTGAAGCTCATGAAGCTAATAATGTTTGTAAAGTGCTTTGCAATCCTTGGACAAAATGTACAATAGCAGTGCAAAGTAAATAGGGTGAATAGCATTGAAGTAAATAGGATGAAATTCAATAAGGACAAATTTAAAGTATTCCACTTAGGAAGGAACAATCAGTTGCACACATACAAAATAGGAAGTGACTGCCTAGGAATCATAGAATCATAGAATCATAGAATTCAAGATCAGAAGGGACCATTATGATCATCTAGTCTGACCTCCTGCAAGATGCAGGCCACATAAGCCGATCCACCCACTCCTGAAATAATTCTCTCCCTTGACTCTGCTGTTGAATGCTCCAAATCATGATTTAAAGACTTCTAGTAGCAGATAATCCACCAGCAAGCGACCCCTGCCCCATGCTTCGGAGGAAGGCGAAAAACCTCCAGGGCCACTGCCAATCTACCCTGGAGGAAAATTCCTTTCCGACCCCAAATATGGTGATCAGCTGAACCCCGAGCATGCAGGCAAGACTCTCCAGCCAGACCCTCTGGAAAAAGGCTAACAATATCCCATCATTGACCCTTTGTACTAATTACCATTGTGGCACGTTATTGACCTATTGACTAAACCCGTTATCCTATCATACCATCCCCTCCATAAACTTATCTAGCTTAATCTTAAAGTCATGGAGGTCCTTCGCCCCCACTGTTTCCCTCGGTAGGCTGTTCCAGAATTGCACTCCTCTGATGGTTAGAAACCTTCGTCTAATTTCAAGCCTAAATTTCCTGACTGACAATTTATATCCGTTTGTCCTCGTGTCCACATTAGCACTGAGCTGAAATAATTCCTCTCCTTCCCTGGTATTTATCCCTCTGATATATTTAAAGAGTGCAATCATATCTCCTCTTATCCTTCTTTTGGTTAAGGAAAACAAACCAAGCTCCTCAAGTCTCCTTTCATACGACAGGCTTTCCATTCCTCGGATCATTCTAGTGGCCCTTCTTTGTACCCGCTCCAGTTTGAATTCATCCTTCTTAAACATGGGAGACCAAAACTGCAGAAGGAGTACTGCGGAAAGGGATCTGGGGGTCATAGAGGACCACAAGCTAAATAGGAGTCAACAGTGTAACACTGTTGCAAAAAAAGCGAACGTCATTCTGGGATGTATTGGCAGGTGTGTTGTGAGCAAGACACGAGAAGTAATTCTTCCGCTCCACTCCGCACTGATTAGACCTCAACTGGAGTATTGTCTCCAGTTCTGGGTGCCACAATTCAGGAAAAAGGTGGACAGATTGGACAAAGTCCAAAGAAGAGCAACAAAAATGATTAAAGGTCTAGAAAACATGACCTATGAGGGAAGGTTGAAAAAACTTGATTTGTTTAGTCTGGAGAAGAGAAGACTGAGAGGGGACATAACAGTTTTCAAGTACATAAAAGGTTGTTACAAGGATGAGGGAGAAAAATTGTTCTTAACCTCTGAGGGTAGGACAAGAAGCTATGGGCTTAAATTGCAGCAAGGGAGATTTAGGTTGGACAGTAGGAAAACTTCCTAACTGTCAGGGTGGTTAAGCACTGGAATAAATTGCCCAGGGAGGTTGTGGAATCTCCATCATTGGAGATTTTTAAGAGCACACTAGACAAACACCTGTCAGGGATGGTCTGATAATACTCAGTCCTGCCATGAGTGCCGGACACTAGACTAGATGACCTCCCGAGGTCCCTTCCAGTCCTATGATTCTGTGATTGTGATTAATATAAATGCTGACTCACTCCAGCAACGAAGAGAAAGCAGGTCTCCTCTTTGGAATAATCAACAAATCCTGTTAGTATATGTATGTGCAACACTGTGAAGACGAAAGGGGCTAAGTGTACAGAAGTATTTTAACACTTTCACTGTGAGGAGGGATGTTTCATTGCATGGGGAGGTATGCTACTGCAATTTCCAAACCTATCGGCATTTACACTGTGCATCTTTGATTATTTTCCTCATGGGCATCTGACCCTGAAACAGCCTCCTTCAGAGGCATGGAGCTCAAATAAATACTCAAAGTAAAGGGCTGGGATCTTTCCTGTTTTTCAGTCCCAGTCTTGCTGAAGTCACTTTTGCCCTGATCCTCCCTTTTTTACAAAGCCCAATACGGTTCTATTTTAAAAGGGGGATCAAGGAGACTGGTAGTGCCCTCTCCACTCAGGGATAAAGTGCACTCTCTGCTGTGGACATCTCTAAAAGGGGCCCTTAGGGCTTCCTCATAGCAGCAAGAATCCCAGACAGTCAACAGCTGTGTCAGAGTCTCCCTGCCCCAACAGTTAGCCAGATGTGGAAGAAATGGGGAACACACTCAAGAACCTGAAAAGTCCTGTAGTAATGCAGGGGGAGACACCCACGGAGAGGCCTGGAACAGCCCCCTCCTTGATTTCTGCTCATCTTGGGCAGGACTGGAGACAAATACTCACTGAGAAACCTTCACTAACTGGCAGTGGCGGATTAATGATTTTGCCACCCCTAGGCCCTGAAATAATTGTCGCCCCGCCCACCCCTGGCCCTGCCCCAACTCCACCCATTCCCCGCCCCGGTTCCAACCCCTTCCCCAAAGACCCACCCCAACTCCACCCCCTCCCTGCCCCTATTGGATCCCTTCCCCAAATCCCCGCCCCAGCCCCACCTCTTCCCCCAGCGCACCCGTTCCCCCTCCTCCCCCACGAAACAGCTGTTTCGCTGCGCAAGCACTGGGAGGGAGGGGAGAGAAACAGGATGCGGCGGCACGCTGGCAGAGGAGGTGAGCTGGAGCAGGAGAGCTTCTCCGTGGGTGCTCAAGTTTGCTGCCCCTTCAAATTTGCTGCCCTAGGCCTAGGCCTTGTCGGCCTAGGCGATAATACGCTGCTGCTAACTGGCCACCTGAGCTTTGATCTCTCAGTGCCTTTATTCCAGCTGTAGACAGGGCCACTGCTGGCTACTCTCTCTCTCTACTTTGAGCTGGTGTGAGAAAAGAGGGCTGTCAGTGGCCAGTTCCTCTCTCTTCTGGAGTCAGAGAAGCCAAATATTCCTCCCTTTGGGAGTGTGGCTTGTCCAATACTGTATGACTAAGGTGTGTTTGACCTTGACTCACCCACTGAGGCTGGCTATTGAGGGCTTTAAGTGATTGTCTGCCTGCCTCACAACTGGCTTCTCTTTGCATGATCTTCATTGCCTCTAGTCACTTCCACCCACTGCTGCTCTGAAGAAGCTCTAGGGAGACTCTTCTCTGAAGTGATTGGGGGGAGGAAGGGGAGAGGACTTACTCCTGAGGGGGCAAGGCTGCCTAGAATCCCTTAACTTCCCCCAAAACAACAACTTCAGAAAACGGCCCCAGAGACCCACACTGGGTTATTAATGAACACAAAGCTTGAGTCCAGTCCCGTGAGGTGCGCACAACCCAAGTTCCTACTTAAGTCAATGGGATTTGAGGGTGCTTAGTACTTCCCAGCCTCTTGCAGGGTAAGATCCTGAGTGTCATGGAGACAGCAATGCTTTAAGTATCTATGCATAATTCTTTAATCCCATACTAACTTGTCTACAAGATTCAGTTAGGCAAAAGTATTGCTTTAATTCAAGGAAAGCAGAGTTTTAATTACCCAACCAAGCAGATTGTTCTGGTAACATCTCATACGCTAACAGGAAAGCATTCGGCTTTCCCTTCTAATACCATATATAACAATAGTAGCTTGCAAGCAAAGATGCATTCACTTCTTCTATTAACCAGGATCTGGATTCTCCCCCACCTCCCTTGCCCTCAAGAAAACACTAACTTGCAGGTTCCTGGTTTTATGGCTATGATCCATATGTTGGAGGAAACAGTTTGCACTAAAGTGAACTATACTCCCTCAAGCAATAGTAAAGTGACTCTTTTTTATTCACTAAAGGAAGAGTGCAATGATTCAACTAAATGTCAGACTTGCAGTCTAATTTTAACAGGGCAGCAGTCCATGTTTCCTTGGGAACAAAAGCCCTGTCTACACTAATACTTTGAAGCAACTTGCCATGATTTGGAGGTGGGCTGAATGGTGTGTGTCCACGTACTGAGTTAGCACCATGTCTGAACCTCACCAAGGGAAATCTGTAACATGGGTTTGACTAACATGATTTAGGGCATGCCTATACTGACTGCAATAACTACTGTATATTGATGTAACATGGTACAGGGCCATGGTTAAAACATGTCAAGGTCCTATCCACATTACAGAACCTTAACCATGCTACACTAGAGGTCTGAAGCACAGCAAGATTAAAGGTTGCAGCTGACTGTTCTAGCACTATTTATTAATGCAGCCATTTATTATGGCCACACTAATGGACCTATACTGTATAAACTGGTGTAATGTTACTCCTGGGGGAATTCTGCACCACTGCGCATATGCAGAATTTATGTCCCCGCAGATTTCTTTGTTTCCTTGAAGAAAAATGACTTTCTGATGGGGAAGCCACAAGAGCAGTCACGTGACCTTCCCCAGCGTAGTTTTTGAGTGCCCAAGGGAACCAGCAGAGAGCTAAATCTCTCTGGGGTAGGGGCAGAATTGGAGAAGACTTGGCAGGTGGCTCCTGCCCTGCCCCAGGCTCAGCTGCTAGTCCTGGCTGGGCTAGGGAGGACGGGAATTCCTCTTCCTTTGCACAGCATTCGGGGCTGGTTCAGACCCACCCTGAGATTTCTTCCCCAGCTGCAGGAAGTTCTGCAAACTACCCCCCCCCCACACACACACACTTCCTGCATCCATCGCTCCTCAGCTGCAGGAGGAGGGATCACTGTACAGAGAGCTGCTTCCCCATCCACCATGCATCCAGACTCCCCTCATACCCAGACTCTCCCACGGAGCCTCACACTCCCCGCACCCAGAACCCCCCGAGGAGCTCCACTCCCCCTGCACCTGGACCACCCCGATAACTCACCCAGATCCCCACCTCACCTCGCCCCAACCAGCTGCACCTGGATCGCCACCCCCGAGCTCTATCCCACCACACCCAGACCCCTCTGCTAAGCTCTATCCCCTCCCATGCCTAGAGCCCCCCCCCCCTGCTGAGCCCCAACCCCCTTCACTTGGACCCTCCTGCAGCATCCCATTACCGTTGCATCCAGAACCAAACAAGTCCCTGTGCATCCATATCCCCCCGCCCACCTGAATTCCTCACTGAGCTACCTGCATCCACATGCCCCCCCCCAGAACCCTCTCAAACCACACCTGGATCCCCCCACACTAAGCCCCTCCACACTTGGATCCTGCTGGACTGAACCTGCCTGCCCATACCTGGTGCACCTGGCATGGAGCAGCAGGGCCCTGGGGTGTTTGTGGGGCAGGCCCAGTCCTTGTGCTGGGTCAGGGTTGGGTGCAGCCTCACCAGTGAATCCATGCCCAGGGGAAGCTGCAGAGTGATCTCCCACCTCTATGCAGCGAGTGGCCTGTGCTCCCCCATGCCATGCTGGAGCCTCCACATTTATTTGACAAATACAATTTACAGAATTTTGCAGAATTTTAAAATATTGTACGCAGAATTTCTTTATTTTTTTTGGCACAGAATTTTTAATTTTTTTGGCACAGAATGCCCTCAGGAGTATAATGTGCCCACATTACACACGGCCTACCAACTGCTGATGTACCTGCTCATAGTGGCCCCTCTCCCATAATTCCAGGCACAGGTCCCTGCAGCAGCTGCATTGTATAGTAGCTGGTGAACACTAAACCGTGTCGTATACACGTGTTTGTGTGTACAATGTATACTGTACATTTATAACACCCACACGAGTAGGCTTCACAGCTAAATATATGTTAACAACATGCTACGTTTGGTTTGCCCAGTGACTATTTCCAGTGGTTCTGTTCTGTCCATAGATTTGAGCATATGTTAGGAGTGAAAGGGAATTACACTGCAGAAGGCCACCAGCTGCCCCCATACCCACTGTTGGATGGATTGGGGTACTACACAGGTCAGAGTTTACTCTGAGGAGGAGACGAGTTTGCTCTCATTTGCTTGATAACTTTTGGGGTAAACTGTAAAGTTTTGGATCGTTTTAATGAGTTGTTGCTTAAGTAACAGCAACTTTTTCTCTTGTGTCTCCCTCTACAATCCAAACAGAGCAGTCAAGGCCAGGGGCTGGAGGGAGGACACCCCTCTGAGGTATCCATTGGTACACAGCCAATTTTTCCAATCCTTCTCCCCCACCTCAGGTAGTCACCCTTCTAGCATATGTTCTGATCCTCAAGGATAGTGGGGAGAACCAAAAGTTATTTACCTCCCCGTGCTGGTAAGCAAGAGAACTAGGATTTACTTGGGATGGGGGTGGAGTAGCCTGGGATATGTTTTCACTTAAGTCCCCTTTTCAGGTCTCAAGCACCTATGAGATACAGATGAAACAGTTACTTCAGAGCCATGCCAACTCCAGAGTAAGGTCGTCCATTACATATGTAACTGAGGTTTCTAGTGTGGGTGTGTAGATGCTGTGGTGTTTGCACTCCCTAACTTTTCCCCATTGTGTTGTGGGTTATTTTTCTACTAGCCAATAAAAAATTCCTTGTTCTAATTAAAGTTTTTATTTAAATAGTCTGGTTTGTGTCCTATATCCCTGCCCTACACGTGGCTGCAAACAGGGAAGGAGTTATTTGGCACAGCTGAGATCAGATGAACACCCCTCCACTTTCTCTCAGGTCTGCATGAAATGGCAGCAGGGAGGAAGGTGGACATAGCCTGGTCTCCAAACTGCCAAAGCCTGAAGGGTGCGTTGAAGCCTTGTGGGACTGTGCTGAGGAGATTAATTGAACCAGTGCAGCTAGAACATGTGTGCTTCCCACCTATACAAGCTGAATGGTTCAAACTGAACAGGTGCACAAAGAGGCATTAAGACTTGATCTCAGCTAGTGCAGTCATAACAATAGTGGGAATGCCTGTGAAATGGTTGGAGCACTTGTGTGTGGCTATAAGGTGTAGTACACACATTTTAGGATTTATGGGAATGCTGGGATTTTCAAGTATAGACAGGGTTGTGGTGCAAACAGGCCTTTAGGACCCTATCTTGCTCTCACTGAAGCCCATGGCAAAAACTCCTCTTAGATTTAATGGTGCAAAACTGAAGCTTTAGTGCACCCCTGCTCTGTGTTGAAGGCTGACCTTATTCACAGAGTGGTATCTTGGACATGCTAAATCAATTCTGCAAACAGGTTCAATATGCCATTTTCAAAACCAGATTTGCTTTAGTGCCAGCGTGGACATGGCTCCTCTCTGTCAAACCACATCTGACACAGTGGTTGGGTTAGCTTTTCCTGTGCTTTTCTTTTGCCCGGAGGAGCCGGAGGATGCGTTCATTTTGCGTTAGTTCTGCTGGCAGTTCATTTGCCTGAAACAAGGAACAGCATGATTAGAAAATGCATGGCAGAATTTCCAAAACATGGAAGCATTAAAGCCCTGGAAGCATGGACATTAAAAGCATTAAAGTCCTAGAGAAAACGTTGGGCACAATAAAGAATCATTTGTGTTTAAATGTAGGCTGCACTCTAGCTACTATGGGCTAAGATAAACCTTTAGGCTCAACCCTACGCAACAGTGACTGTGACTCAGTCACAGTTCCTTCCCTGTACGCTTTGAAGAGGAATAAATTACTTCACCCCTTCTTTTTGGGTGCAACTTATTTCCCTCCCTCCCACAGGTCTGGACAGCTCCATAGGCTAGCATGCAGTAGAGCTGTGGTTCTACCCATTTGCTCATGGGAGGGGGAAGAGTACTGGCCATGTAGCTCCTGTTCACGCCCCATCCCCACATGCTGTGCTCTGGGTACCTCTAATGTGGCCACACTCACCTTACTTGCCCTGCCCCCCTTCTTTACCTGTGTGGCCTTATTAGGGCTAATTAAAATCTAGTCCTGAAAGAGTAATCACTATTTCTTTCTTTCTTGTGTTCACTTCCTATAATCCTGCCATATGCTTGTTTTGAAGCCACTTCATCACAAGCTGTTCAGGTTACTCAAGCCTGGTCTACTGTATGGCTCCTTTATCATTTAGTGGACCAGTTTTTAAAACCATTTCAAATTTTAGACAGTGTAGAGAGGCCAGGAGAAATTTTCTCCTGTACAAAGGGGTCAACACAAGGCCTACACAACATGTAAGCTCCACTCAAGTCCTCAAAATAAGGCTTATGTGAAATTTGAACAGTGACAGGCTCTGGGCACGGGGGCTGGATTTTGGGGTCGCTATGATGGTCCCATAGAAGCAAAGGAGAATATTGCCATTGAATTCAATGGGAGCAGGGGCAGATCTTTAGGACATTATCCAAAGCCCACAGAAGTAAATGAGCATCTAACATTTGTACTGTGTGCAAAACAAAACAAATAAAAACAAACAAAAACCCAGCAGCAAATGGGCTTTGTATTAGGTTCTTAGTGACCAAGATATCAAAGATTTTTGTCTCCTACTTTATATCCACTGAAAACAAAAATGATGGGAATAAGACCTGTAGAAATTAACATTTAGATATTAAGGAGATATTCCTTCAGAGTAATGTTCTTGTTTTGGAAATCCACCCAACTACACCAAATAGCATTTTATTTTCCAAATATTTTCCAACGGATGGGAGGAGGGGAAGAACTATAGAATAAAGCTCAAGGAAAGGACTCTATCACCCTCTATCATCTGCAAATAACTGTGTTAGTAGTTGCAAAATCTGGCACATTTGTTTGGATAATATTATCAAAACAAAATATGAACTACTAATAAAATGTAAACTATTGTTTTAAAGAGATTGGCTCTGCTTCCATCTAGTGGAAAGTGATGGAAATAGTATATGTAAATTGTATTTCCCTTATTCAAGATAATTATGATTCCTAGTTCTTATATAGTAAATCTTAAAATGCTTTACAAAATCACTATCTTTCCCAATATTAACCAGTCTGACTACTTAAATTTTTTATGCAACTATTCTCTTGATTTAAAATCAGAGTTTGTTCCACCTCTGTTTGCAGCCTTTTTCTTCTGTATTTCAGCAAATGAGCTTACTGGGAGGAGTGTTCGTGGAAACAGCATATTTTAAGCAACTGTTAGAGAATACTCAGAAAATAAATGTTGATGAATTCATAAACAAGAATATTTGTACCAGAAACTTGATTCTGAAATGTTCACTCATTCAATCAGAGAACAGAAAACAATACCATGTAACCCGTGTCCAATCACAACTAACCAACCCAACCTGAGAGAAACTATTTGCAACAAATAGTTCATAAACAAACTACAGAGGAAGAAACATTTGCATAAATTATGCAATATATAATGTAAAATATTTAATGGAATCAAGTAAAAGCTCATTTGCAAACATGAAAAGTGCTGAATTCATGTAAGCAGTTATGGGATCTGAGTGATTTGTTCTGTCTCCCAAGCGTAATTAATAAAGGGAGACCCAGGAAGCTGAATCTTCTCAAGCACTCTGCTATATAAAGTTTGAAAATAACAAGATACGATTTTAACCTGCTGTTTCTAATCCAAAATTTCAGATCCAAACTCCTGTGGCTCAACCCAGTTCTCGTACATAGATCTCCATAATTTATGATTGTCCAAGAACATTAGCTAGTCACAGTTTCTCTCAAATATAGTTTGCATACCAACACAGAGTTTATGATTTAGTGAGATTGGATAGCTCAGGGGAGCAGTAATGGTATACGGAGCTTTTCACTTCTAGCTGACTGGTTTGAGTTGGTATGATGGAAAGTTGTGACAATTTAATCTTTGGTGGTCTATCTATATTGAATGAGCATATGTCCCCATCCAATTCTTCTTGGGTTAACGTCCACATCACTAATACCGCTATCCTTAGTGGCACTAATTGGCATCCTTGTAATCAGTGTTATAGAGAAACTAAAGATTGAATGGGCATGGAGAATAATTTCTTTGGATGAGAGTTGAGGCACGTTGCTAAGACAACATGCAAAAGTGCGGACTGCTGCTGTTCAAAATGAGTTTAGTAGTAACATGGAAGAAACAATGTTTAATGTTTTCACAGGTACGTTTTTACAAACTCTGGATAAAACACCAAAATGTACCTTGTTCTTAAGAGAAGGATCTGCTCCTGCTTCCAAAAGTAGTGCTACTGCTTTAACATTGCCACCCAGAACAGCTGCATGGAGAGCAGAAGTCCCATTCTAGAAAATATAAACATACATCTAAAACATTTGTACCAGGTGCATAGGGAAAAACAACAAAAACAGAAACAGCAGCAAAGAACAGACCTGCGTATAAGGAAAAGAGAAACAACACTATAGGGATTAGGCCATCAAAGTGATCTGATCATACTTAAAGACACAGGGCCTTAACAATGAGTCTCCTTCCTGGCAATGTAAAGGGGCTTTAAAGTGGGTATAAATGTAATTCAAGGTGTGTTAGTGTAAATGAGAGTCAGGCTGACATTACCAAGTAACAGTGTTCTTTTTGTAGTTTATTGAAAAATAGAATTACAAGTATGTTAAATAAACAACAAAAGGTTGATCTGGGTACTAACACCTCCAAGTGACATTAGTTACACCCCAAAATAGCTGCAAAACTATGCCAGTAATGTTTGCACCTGCAATCTATGGGCACATGAAATCAGCTTTTAAAAATCTGCCCCCAAATAGCCAATGTAATTTTCAAAGCCACTACATTCATTCAAAGAGAACTAAATCAAATACAGAATTGCTTTGTCTGGAATAGCACCCTTAGAATTCTAGTTTGCTGTCTAACTTGCTGTGCCAAATTCTGCCCTCAGTAACATTAGTGCAACAGAGGCCAGGATTTGGCATTAAAATTGCATCATAAACATCAATCTATTTATTTCAGACAAAAATAGCAGAAAAAAAAAAAGCTGAATTCTATCTACAGCACAGTATGCATCCTCCTCCCAAAGCTTAGTATGGAGGATTTTTAAGAAGAGTTTTAATCATATTTAAAGAGTATTGAAATCAAAAGAATATAGATTTCATGTCTTTCTTGCACTCTCTGGGCCTGGATCTTCACTGCCTTCCCTTTGCATAGTCATAAATACCTATAAAATGGTTTTGAATCAGCATCAAATCAGGACACTCGCTTTGTACTGGTGTCAATGAAGGCAGTAGAGAAGCAGGCCTTTTGTCTCTCCAACGCTATATGCCAATACCAACATACTTCAGTACATACCTTCAACAGGCCAAGTGCAGGAGAGAATTTGAGTAATTCCTCTATAACGTCATGATACCCTTTGTTAGCAGCTTTAAGTAAAGCGGTGGTACCATCCTTTAATGGAGAGAGAAAGAAAAGGGTTCAGTTATTATGACAGCTTTACATGCTCTCTGACTGAATGGAAGGTTGTCCCCTCCGACTCCATGTAGGGATAGTCCTCTCCATACATGATCTTTGCATATCCACCTCCACAGCATCATTAAATGTGTCTCTGGAATTCATGGTGTGCCATCTGCAGGTCCAGGGATCTTTGAATGGGGAGCAGGGGGGGAGAATGCAGGAGGGGTAAAGCTGGGGACAATGTGCATCATCGTCAGTCTCACTCATCTCAAACACCACAGGGAATTTATATGAACTTTTCGTTCCCCTACCCCTACACTAAAGAACCCCTACAAAAAGATGGGCCCAGGAACCGAGGAAAAGGGCAGCTCATGGCATCCTGGCTCCACTGGAGCTGCACTGCCTGACAATGAGAGGGGATACAGGGATCCCAAAACTTGCACAGAGGTGTAATGCCTTCATGCAGATGGCTTTGGGGCCCTAGAAGATTCCAGAGGATGTAAGTCCTATTTCCATGTCCACCATAGAATTTGTGTGTGTGATCTTCAGCTAACTGCAATGTGTCTCTGCCTCAGTTTCCCCAACAGGACATTAGGCATAATTTTTTTTGCTTACCTCACCGGGGTGTTCTGAGACTAAATTCATTGATGTATAGTGTGTGGAGATACTCTGATGACAGTTGCTATGAAAATGCAGAATGTTTTTAACTTGGAGGCAGTCTCCCTTTAAGAGTCACTCCAAAAGTGAAAATTACTCACGTTCCGTGTGGCATCTCGATCAGCTCCCCGGAGCAGCATTACCCTCACTATCTCGCTGTGACCCATCTGAGATGCTATCCACAAAGGAGCTGTCCCGTCCTTCAAGCAAAACAAGACTGATAGAGGCTTCACTTTGTGACACTGCACGCTGACAGTTCACTGCTAGATTCTGGTTATTGGAAGGAGTGAACTTGGATTCCTTAATAAAATCTTATTGCCATAAAAACAGTGGTCCCCAAACTGTGGGGCTTGCCCTCCTAGGGGGGCATAGAGAAATGGTTGGGGGGCACAGCAGCCTCCACAGGGGGTGGGGAGGAAGTGCCACCCAACCCTGTTCTGCCCCCAGCCTGTTGCAGCCCCAGCTCCTGACTGCAGCTCCACTCCCAACCACGGCACTGCTCCTGGCCCCAGCCTCAGCCCCGGGCCACAGCTCCATTCCCGGCTGCGGCTCTGCTCCCAGCCCCAGACCTGCCCTCAGCCTCAGCTCCCTTACTCCCGTTGCCATGGCCCTGCTCCTGGCTCCATGCAGAGGAGGGGGTGGACAGGAGGAAGGGGGAGCGCAACTGTGAAAAGTTTGGTGAGCACTGCCATAACTAGGCACAGATGGTTTAATTTAAGCACCACTTGGGAGCTGAGTGTGTTAGGCAGACTCCTCCCATTGTTGTGGAAGTATCAAACCTAATTCCCCATGCATAATCAAGCTGAACATTTTACACTACATACATAGAACCCTACTTTCCTTTTTATTGTTAAATCTTTTTTATTCTCAACTGTGTGCACATCAGGTAGCTGTTTAGCACATGTGTTTAACCAGTTTCACCAAATTTGGTAGAATGGACAGAACATTTGTCTCATTGGTACATCCCTAGCCTTTACATTTCTGTCTTTTCTGATGCACAGAAAGAGCCAAGATACACCCTGAAATCATGGTTTCATAGTCAAAGCCCCATACACAGTAATAATAAAAAAATGAGCTTTTCCCCTTCTTGCATAACTTCTGCATAAATGTTCTCATTGATATTACAATGGCTGCCCACACCCTAGTATACATCCTATTTACACAATGAATTCTTTGTGATCCAAAAATAAAATGCAAAGGCTCTCTTGTACACAGAGTATATAACTCAAGCATAACAAGTGGGATGGCAAAAATTGTCCATCTCCAATGTACAGTTTTTTCCTCCCTCAATAACTCAAGGGTTTCATAATTATTTTTAAACTTTGTCCAGCAGAGAGTGCTAGGATATGGCACCATAGTCCGGAGCTGCAAAAGTTTGGAAAAAATTCAAGTCCCATCAAAACAGGGAAATCTGCACATAGAACATGTATTGTGCAATTTGTGGTTCTACTTATATAAGAATTGCAAAACACGATGAGACAAGTTTAGCACAGGGGACTTGGTAGCTTTTCCTTAGCTGAGGCTAAGTTAAGGTTTTACCTATATGAATAAAAAGAAGTAGAAGGAAATGATAACACTATTATTTATATTGAAGTAGTGCTGAAAGGCTCAGAGCACTGATTATGGTAGGTGCTGTTAAAACACATAGTAGGAGACAAGTATCAGGGGGTAGCCGTGTTAGTCTGTATCCACAAAAACAACAAGGAGTCCGGTGGCACCTTAAAGACTAAAAGATTTATTTGGGAATAAGCTTTTGTGGGTAAAAAAAACAAACAACCCTCACTTCTTCAGATGTGAGACAGTGCATGCCCTGAAGAGCTTACAAGCTAAAATGACAAAAGACAAATGAAGTTGGGGCAGAGGAGGATACAGTACACAAGCAAATTGTTAGCTGCAGCTTCTTCCTCCGAGATTGGTGTCCCCAGTGGGTGAGGAGAGTGGTACCATCCAAATAGGTACAATATTTACACATTAGGCCAGCTGCTTGGCCCCTGACGTGTGTCCCCTTTGCACAGGTCCATGGTGCAAAAAAGACATGAAGCTGCCCTAAAAAAGCCAGCTGAGGATTTCACTTGTATATAGGACTCATCAGTAGCATAGAGCCAGCTCACTGTAGCTAAACAATTTCATTCCCACCCCACAGCATAGTAAGCACTGCCAAGGTGCTGCTGCGCTTCAGCCATTCCCAATTGTGTAACAGCTCACCAGTGTGTGTTACCAGCCAGGTTCAGTAATCTAGGTTTAGACTGCTAGGGTATTTACACTGGAATAAAAGATCTGTAATATAGTGGTGGTGGGTCCGGGTCAGCTGACTCAGGATCGTGGAGCTCAGGCTGTGGGGCTGTAAAATTGCTGTATAGATGTTTGGGCTTGGGCCGGAGCTAGGGCCCTAGGACCCCGTAAGTGGGGGACAGTCCCAGAGTCCAGACTCCAGCCAAAGCCCGAATGCCTACACCACAATTTTACAACCCTGCAGCCCGAGCCCACCCAGCGATCCTGAGTCAGCTGACCCAGGCCAGCTGCAGGTGTTTAATTACTATGTAGCTGTAATACTGACAGACCCTGGTTGTCGGCCGGTGGGATCGAATCTGGGATCTCTGAAATGTAGTGCAAGGGCCTCTACTGTACGATCTTAACCAAGGCGGTAACAGACTCATCAATCTCTAGGTTGTGTAGGTGCTATTAGAAGTACACAGAGCGCCACACCCTGCAGGCACACAGTGTTCCCCCTCATTTTTCACACCCATGTGCAGAATGAATTTTGTGTGACATATAACAAAATTCATGTGGTGGGGAGGGGGGTGAGTGGTTCAGAGTGTGGGAGGGGGCTCAGGGCGGGGTCAGAGGGTCAGAGTGCAGGGGTATGAGGGCTCTGGCTGTGGGCTCTGGGGTGGGGTTGGGGATGAGGGATTTGGGGAGCAGGACGGTGCTCCGTGGCTACAGTGGGGAGAGAGGACTCCTGCCAGCATTCTCTCCCCAAAGCAGCACCTGGGCTGGGGGGGGTGGAGGGGAAGAGGCGCCTCTTCCTGCTGTGGCAGCTCCGGGGCTGGAGCTGCAGGATCGGCACCCACAGGTCCAGGCCGGGGCCGGGTTCAGGGAGGGCGCCCCGGCTGCGACAGGTCAGGGCCGAAGCTGGGTTCAGGCAGGGCCATCTCAGCCGCGGCTGGGTCTGGGTTGCCCACGTTCAGGCTGGGCCACCCCAGCAGCGGCTCGGTCAGGGCTGGGCCATCCTGGCCGTGGCTGGGTCCGACCTTGGCTTGGGCCGGGCCGCCCCGTTCTGGTTCACGCGGGGGTGGGGACGCCCCGTCCGCAGCAGGTCTGGGCTGCAGCATAGTTGGGGCCGAGGGTCCACCCCGGCCATGGCAGGTTGGGGCTGGAGGAGGGGCGCCCTTCCCCCAGTCACGGCAGGTGACAGGTCCCTGGGTGGGTTCCCCGAGTGCCTGCATGGTGCTAAATAGGCTGCTGCGGCCGCCGCACAGCTTACAGGGAACTTAGGGCATGGGTTACACATTGTCTTGTCTCTAAGGATACATCTGAGAGGCTCAGCCTGGATTACAGTTTAAGAGTATGTTATTAGTAGGTGTTAGAACATCTTACTTAGCTGACATGTTAGCTAAGAGTCCAGTTTAGACAAGGCAATGTACACTTTAACACGGTCGAGTTAAAGCTAGGCTGCTCCCATGGCTTTAACTTGACCGGTTTAGCTCATATTAAAGTATACACTGTCCTAGATACCTAGAATGTGTTAGTTACCACCTTGTAACAAATCACAGTCTACACAAAGCCAGAGAGACAGTATTATCACAGGTAGCCAAGGAGTAATTTAAGCATCAGCCCAGAGAACACCTGCCAACCTTCTTACCTATAAAGATAAGTCCGGTGGCTGAGGGAGGCTACAGAGAGAGCAGTAGGATGGTCTCAATGTGGATATACAGGTATATGAATGTATGGTCCTATTTCCTTGTGCTAAGTAGCAGCAGAGATTTTTCCAGTGAAAAGACACCCATAGCCCTCAAAGAAGCTGCTGAAGAAGTACATGTAGTTCTCTGCTGCCTGGCTGTGACTTGCTTGGCTCTTCTGGGTAGGAAGTCAGGAAATATAGGAAAAGCTAGACAGCCTATTCACGTGCTACATTCTGCACTGTATTAGGGCTCTCTCATCCCATTTTCTCCTGATTTCCTATCCAGCTGAAGCCAGTAAACCTCAGCCAGCTAGCAGAGACATACATGAACAATGCAAGAAGGGAACATTATCCAAATATTTTTAAATGTACAGGTTAAGTGTGATGAAGATTCAGGGTAGTTAGCTAATTTGAACTGGTTTAGCAACCCTTAGGTGAGGCTTTTTGATGTAAAAATCAAGCATTCTGGGAAGGCCCATTTTCTAATATGGGTATCTAAGTGGGATGTGCAAATCCCCATCTGGATGCTCAAATTGGTAGCTAGGTATATAAGTGCTCATTTTACATCTAAGTGCTGATTTCAGCATCCAAAGGCAAAAAACTGGCTGACCTATTAAGACTCCCTCTTTTGAAAAGTAGGCCCACTGTGTTCAGATTCAAGGAGGCAAAATTATGGATATGTTAGAAACCTTTCATCTGTATTTACTTCCTGATGTACTTTAAAATGTTTGCATTCCCTTGAGGCCTGAATCAACTCCACTTGACTTTAATGGGAGTGGGATTAGGTCCCCAGAGCACTAGTGTCGGATCCAGCAAAGCACTAAGCACATTGTGTAACAAAGCATGAGAGTAGCTCCATTGTCTTCAGTGGATCTACTCTCATACTTAAAGTTATGCATGTGGTTATGCATCAGAACCTAGAGCGCAACTAAGTGGAAACAGAGATGGCAGTTGTACAGGTACCAAATGTTTAAGGAGGTTAAAACTACAATTTACAACTGATTATTACAATGTGTATATAGACAGCATGAAGTAAACTCAGAGTCAAAGGTTTTTAATCAAAGATTAACTTTGATACTAAAGACACAGTTGTGGTAGGGTTTTAATAAGTACATAAGTCAGACTGGTTGACTTTAGCAGGGGATATGTGGAGTGCTATTTACTGCTAGTGTTTTAAGATGGAATTTCAAAGGGGCCTGAGGTCATTAGGTGCCCAGTTCCAACTGAAAGACTAACTCCCTTAGGGCCTTTGAGAATTCCAACCATATTTTTAGCAAGAGAACGTTAATTAAATGCCATCTCTGCTTTGGTAGTGCAATGCTGAACATTACCTGCCTTGGCTGGTTGACCTTTGCTCCTGAAGATAACAATAATCTGATGACATCCAGATAACCGCCTTGGGCAGCCAGAAAGAGTGCAGTAGCGCCATCCTGAGTAAAAAATAAATAAAGCTTAATTGGTAAAGCAACACTAGATATTTACATCAAAACGTATTTCCCTTTCTGTGCCATTAAGCAACTTAATAACGTACAAATAGCTACACACAAGAAATTCATCATCACCGAAATCCTAAATTTAGTCCACAACAAACAAGACTGGGTGTGCAGCATTCCTCTTAAGTATACAAATGTAATGTCTGTGATCATTGGTCAAAGCTGAGATTTGAACCCAGGGCCTACCATGTTAAGGCCCCCAAGTCACCAAAGCATTTAAGCACATACTTAAATCCATCCCTTTGCAGCAAAGTTCTTAAGTGCTTTGCTAAAGAAGGATGGACTTAACCATCTATTTAATTTAAAGCATCTGTGTAAGCGCTTTGCTGAATTGGGGCCTAAAAGCACTAACTTCTACCAGTCGAGCTGAAGGAGTAACTCCTTTGGCTGGCAGTTGCAGTAGACTCATCTCTGTAAAGCAGCCATAAAAGGAGGACCTACAATATAAACACTTACCAGTGGCTTACACACAGCAAGGTAATTTGTGGACCTGGTTGGAAAATGGTATTTTCTCTAAAAGCTTTTGAAAGAAATTAACAATTTGGGATTTTTCAAAACATTTCACTGACAGTTTTTGGTTTTTCAACAAAAAAATTTTTTTTTTCATTGTAAATGTTTTCAGCTTTTAACAACCAAAACATTTTCTGTGTTAGGTTTTCAAAAGTCAAACATTTTTCGGTTCTTCTTTGAAAAAAGGCCATTTTCCAATGAAAAAAAGTTTCAAAATTTCAATCAGCTGTAATGCTTTATTTGTCTAGCTAGGAGTGGAAACTTGCATTGGTGTTGGGACAGGCGTTCAGATATGATGCAGTCTCTGCCTGTGTAGTTCCCAGTGAAGTGCATATTAAGGGAATTTTGTCTTCCCTATGGTTAAGAGGAAGCGTTTTGGTTTAAATGGGGTAAACAAATGAATAAGATGCTAAAGCCCCTCCACCCTCCCTCTGCAACTGCATGCTCCCTGGGCACACTAAGTTTATCACCGGCTAAAGGGAGTATTTTAGCAAAAGCCCTTTGCTTAAATGTTGGTGGCACATCACTACACTGGGACTAACTGCAGTTGTTTATACTCAGTTGGGCTACTTAGACTATAGAAGACCTTATTTTTTCCAATCACCTGGGGCTTGATCCAGCATTAGTGGGTTGCAGTGGTCCTTGCTTCAGGTCCCAGATTTGGAAAGTTTGCCCCTGATGCCAAGAGGGTTGAGAACTTGGGAATCAGAAGAGGTGTCTAATGGACGGGATTTAATTTCCCATATTTCTCTTTGGCTGGGATTCTTACACTTCATGCGTTTTAGGGCTTGCTTACATGGCAAGCCAGAATATGAATCTACAGCACACAGCTTGCTGTGCAGTAATATCCCATGTGGACATTGCTAGAGTGCAGTGAAAGTCCCGGAGTGCAGCTGAAGTACTACTACTTGAAAGGGCAATACGCTAAGCCACACTCTGGGACTTTCACTGCGCTTTAGCAGCGTCCGCACAGGATGTTCCTGCATGGCAAGTTGGTGGTTTACAGATTCACACCACGGCTTGTCATGCAGTTACGTGCTATCTGGACAAGCCATTTGATTATTATATTTGACTGCACACTGACTTGTTCCAACATACAAGTAATGTATGGGTTACTGGGCACACTGAAGGCTAGATTGTGTCTGGCTAGTAAGCAGGCGCACAGGGTTGGGTAATTGCATTCAGCCCCTTTTGCAGGCTTTGTGCACCAGACAGACACAACAGGAGTCTTTCTGTTCAGGTTCCTCTTTCAGAACAAATAATGTTTAGTAATCTGAAAACCACTTTTTATTACAGCACCAATCAATGCAAAAAAGGTTTCCTTTTAATTAGGACTCCTTCTCTTCCCCACACTGCTAACGGTTAGTCAGTTTAAAGACTGAAAGTGAAATCCTGATGCTTTTGGAATAATTGCTCTGACAGCCGTGGGTTTGAGCTCCCTCTTGCATGGAAGCTTGCCAAATCAAGTAGGCAGCCAGACACCACCACCACCTTGCAAACTCAATTCAGCACCGCCATGCAAAAGAAACAGAGCTAATACTTGTTTTCCCTCTGAATTCTCTTTTAATTTTAATTTTTTAATTGCCTGCATAAGGGTGTTATTGCACAACTTCTAAAAAATTGGCTACGGGTAATCAAAACAAGCTTATAAATACAACTGAGAATGCTGCTCCGTTCCTGGAGAGATGGCGGGAAGGTTACTTTATTGCCTTCAGATCTAAGTGCATGCGTTGGGTGTGGCAAATGTTATTTTAGACCTCAGTGGAAATACCTAGCACTCCTTACCAGGAAGTGACAAACATGGCTAAATATGGCCCCTCAGGATAAAAAAGTAATCACTATGCAACAGCAAACATGGAACACCCTTCTTTACAGGAAGTCATAGCTAGGTATGTCACACACGGGATAATGTGTGTTTAGGGCCTGAAACTGTAAGATGTTAAATACGGCTGTGAAATGAATGGAGATGAAGGCACTTAGCACCTCATGGGAGCATTCCCTATCATGGGAGTTAGCTCCAGTAGAGTTAGCTGAGAGAACATTATAACCCCACAGGGGATGACTTCCTTTATGTCTGGGTTGTCTTGAGTTAGGGAAGGGTGACTTTTCACCATCTGCCACGCATTTTTGTTTTATTATAGCCCAGCTTGTATGCAACTCCACCACAGTAAATCAGATGGGGATCCATCCACGCCCTGATCAGCCCCTTCTAGCTCTCTGAAAATCCAGCTAAATTATGTCCATCAAGTCATTTGTACCAGTTATTTATTTTAATTTGTTTTCAAAGCACTATCAGGTGAGAGAGGTACATTCCCCCAATATCTTCACTTTACCTGAATGTCAGCACGTAAAGCTGTTAAGAAAATGTAACTGCAGTTCTACCTATAATGATATCCGCATGTTACGAAGAAAAACTAAATGCCTGACCCTCCACTGCCTTGCACCTTATGTAGCTATTTACTCCGGCGTGTAAACACTACCATTCTGACGTGCTAGCATTTGACACTCACTTTAAACAGCTGTAAAAATGACAATGGGCAAGGAGAATCAGGCCCAAAGATTTGAAAGTTTCCCTTTTAGCCACAGTACACCTAAGGATATGTATACAATAGAAGTGCGCCACTGCTGCAGCACAGACATTTACTACAGCAAATGAAGGGGTTCATCCATTACTGTAGTAAATCCACCTCTGAGACATGGTAGGTAGGTTAACAGAAGAATTCTTCCGTCGACCTAGCAGGATCTACACTGGGGCTTAGGTTGGCTTAATTACATCGCAGAGAGTGAAATTTTTCACAGCCCTGAGTGGTGTAGTTCAGATGACCTAACTTTGAAATATAGATCAACTAAATCACCTTTCTTGGCTTTGTACTTTTCTCCCAGTATGATAAGGAGCACACAGTTAAAAACAATTACATTAAAAATGTATAAAGAGAGAACCTTTGGTAAACGCCCTACTGCACTGGCGCTAAGACCATCTGTAGTAGCTGAATTGTAAAATCTCACACTTTGTTTGTTCCACTGACCATGGTGTTTATATCTACTTCCAATGAACTCACACAAAGTTGATCATGTATGTTGGCACCATGCTTCAATAGAGTTTCCACCACTCGTGTGTGGCCATACTGACAAGCTGCTAACAGAGCGGTACCGCCATCCTGCAAACAAGCAAAGAATGGGCACTATAAGAAGAGAAGGCAAGTGCTATACAGAATGGGTTTGTAAGACTAAGCAAGTGCTAACTACCTCTCAAAATCTGGCTCGCAGAAGTTATGCAATATCTAGCCAGTAAATTGTTATAAATTGTACTTTGAGTCTTTCCCCCATAAATCAGACCTTAGCTCTGTCACTAGGAGAATTCTTGTCCTGAGGTTTCTTTTGTGAGGAATGGGAACCAAGAAAATTCTGCTGTGACTCTCCTCTTCCTCTCATATAAACTTACTTCCCTCCCCACTCCTAGTTTGTCCTTCTCACAAATCTAACACGCCATCCCACACAGTTACTCCCAGAACACTCTGCCTCTGATCCAATGAACTAAGTTGCATGCTGCTGAACTCAGTTCTAGCAGCCACTAGATCCACCTCAACTGCAATTCTCCTTTAGCCATAGCCTAACCTCCTGATATGCCCTGCCTCCCACTCACTGGTTCCCTGCCTGAGAACTGGCAGCAGGGGAAGTCAGACACAGGATTGTGCTGCTAGATGAGATGTGTATTGAACTGTGGAAGCACACACAACACTCAGACCAGAGACCACAGGCACAAGTCCCTACCACTTCAGCTAAAGGTAATTTATCTAGGTGTCAGCAATCCCAGGTTGTTATAGGCACTTTGAGTGAAGCACTAGAGGGAGACATGATGCCATTCATTACATCAGCGTACAAAATCAGGGATATGCTCCCTCACATGTAACTTAACTGCCATCTGAGACAGAAAACAGCTGCAGTGCCTCTAGGATAGAGACTTCACCAGCAATAACTAGCAACAGAACATCTGGCTTGCCATGTTGTTAAACACTGTTGCCCGTGCCAAAAAAAGGTAATTCCAGGTCTGACATCCCCCATCACCACTCAAATAGCTACCAGTGCAGAAGGTGAGAGCTGTTCCCAAAGCAGAGGGTAAGGATGTTCCAGCAGCAGCAACAGAAGAGCAGGGAGGGGGAGGAGGCTGCAACCAGGTCTGTCTCTGGGAAGTTATGGGAGAGAGGGTAGGATGACTTAGCAAAATTGGAAGAGTATGTGATTGTGACCCTAAGACCACCCCAATTCAGAGGGCAAGGGGCTCCCCCATATGTAGCAGTTAGGCCTGATGAGCTCAGTATACCCCAAATCACTGTCATAATCTGTAACTAAAATGTATCATGTAAGGTATCATATGTGAACTGGAAATATACTGGTCATTCATATTACTGCATGGAGCATGTAGGGGTGCTATATGAAAAAATATTAATATGTGCTGGAAATATATTCTTAAAAGGTGTTTGGCAGCCAGGGCTTAAATCACACTGTCCTAGACAAAGGAATGTGGGTTCCACCTGCTTGAATGTGTCTCCAATGTGAACTGAGCAAGGAGGGACAAATGACATTTACATGCAAGGTAGACCAAGTCATCAGGAGAACCTGTGTGGGGGATGGCCATTTTACCCACTGAACAAGGGTGGAAGCTGCATCTCCAGGAAACCTTCCTGCCTCCTCCAGCAAGACTATTAACTTTGAAAGATAAAAGCAGAGAGAGAAAAAGCTATGTTGGATTTTTCACCTGAGGAGACAGAGAAATGAAGCACTCTGGGCTCTGTGTGTTGGACCCTGGCTAAGGAGTGGCCAGCCATGCTGGAAGAAGAACTGTGGTGAGAAAACGGCTTGGAACAAAAGGCTCTAAGTTAGCTTTGAGTCTTAGAACCGTATTTTTACTGTTGCTTGTTTGTAACCATTTCTATCCCAATTACTTCCACTTGGTATCAATTAAATAGCTGTTCTTTGCTAATACACTTAATCTTGTTTTATTACACAGCCATGCCAGTGCAGTGTTTCAAACTGAAGAGTGAACTCCTCAGCCAAACTAACTGGCTGGTGCCGTATACTCTCTCTTTAAAGGAGCAGCAAACTTGTAAGGTTTTGTGAGTGCTTCAGTGAGAGGGACTGGACACTACAAGGCTAGAAGGGCTGTTGGTGTCATCCTGGAAGGGGTAACCAAACTGGTGGCAGCCAGGGTGAGGCCACTGTGCTCTGAGAATGCTGCTCATGTCAGAGATCTGAGCCCAAGCTGCACAGCACACAAGCATCCAGGGTTGCAGGGCAGGCGGTGACAACCCCTTACTGGTCTGGGTTGAACCCTAAAGCATCCCAGTGATCATGTATTTAAAGACATATTGTAATGCATATGCACAAATGCCCCAATTAAGATTCCACAGAATCTTAATTCTGGCATTTCCTAACTTTGGAGTGCTTGACTGCAACCGTATAATCGTGCCCTTTTAATGGAGTTTTGTGTGTAATTTTATAGATTTAAAAAAAGCAAACTTTAGAAACAAATTCCATTATGTGGGTGTCAGTATGATGCTACATGGGTCATCAGCAGGGTTGGAATCTTTAAATCCACTGCACAGACCTCTGCCCCTTGAGCTAATGGTGTAACTGATAGCAGTAGTAGGTTGTCATACCCTATGTGGACCAGTAATAGAGGGGGATGAGACACACACTTTGCCAGTGGGTTTCACAGAGATTTTCAGACTGCAGAGGAATGGTGAGACTTGGGAACCTGGGGTTCCAGTCCAAGCTGTGGACGGGAGGGTGTTCCAGGGGGTACAGACTTTTCACCTCATTTCCCCTAAACTTGACCCCTTCTGCTCTGTCCTTTTCAAACTGTCCTTGTCCCAGGCCTGTTTCTTCCCTACCCCTGGCTGCTTGTCACAGTCCCATTTTTCCTTGCCTAGCCAGTTCCAATCTCTACTCCTCAGATTTATCGTCCCAGTCTCCTTGTCCAGTCAGTCTCCACATCTAGCTTCAGAGTCCAAGTCCCAGTCTCACCATCCAACTCCCAGTCTCGCCCCATCCCCACACCCACACCCAGTTTCCTCCCTGAGCCACTCTCAGTTCCCTCCTTCCCAGCTCCTTGTTTGATCAGACTGGCTCCCAGTCCCAGCTCCCTCCCCAGGCTCTTCATTCAGTCTCTTTCCCCACATCTTTCCGCAGGCTCCTTGTCCCAGTCTCTTTGTCCTACCAGTCCCAGTTGCCTTCCTACCTCCAGCTTCTCATGGACTCATATTATCCCACCTCCCTGCCAACTGGCTACCACTCCCATCCCCCATTTCACTCTCTGGATCCCAGTCCGTATCCTCGGCACCCAGTTTCCTTTGCCAACACTCCTCCCACCCAATCTCAGTCACACCTTCACCTGCCTCCCTCCCAGCTTCCAGTCTCCTTACCCAACCAGTCCCAGGGTACTCCTTCCCTGTCCAGCTCCCAGTCCCAGCCTCCCTGCCCTCCCAGTCTCCTTGCCCAGCCAGTCCCAGTTTCTCTGCCCCTCAGTCCCAGTCTCACCAGATTCATTGTCCCAATCTACTCCTTTCCTTCCCCCCTCAGCCTAGCTTTCATCCCCACTGCATTAAAATAAGACAGCTTCCCGAGTGCCAGCAGAAAGGTTACAGAGAACAAGGGAACCATGTACCACCCTGGCTTGGAACAGTTGGGAGCAGCCATTACACAGAAAGTCTTTCTGAGCCTCCCACAGCTCTGGTCTGGAGTGTGCTCTGTGGGGATAACACATGCACAGTGCAGTCACACACAGGAGCTGGGAGGGGATGGAGCATGCTCAATGAGGATGGAATCTTTGGAGGTTTTAGCTGCTAAAAATAGAATAAATCTCTATTGAACATGCATGAACTGCAATATTTCAAAGGCTTATCACTTGGCCAGATTTGGGTGGATTTTCCAAGGGATGGCAAAAAGGTACATCCTTAATAGTAAGGCTGTCATTCCATTAAATTGCAAGTCTCTGCTCTAAAGCATAGGGGTTAAGGGCTAGAGCTTTTCAAAGAAAAGTTCCTCAGAACATTTGAACATTCTTTGAAACAGCTGAACTGTTTTGACTAGTCTGAGGCAGACCCCCAGCCTGGAAGAGTTCAGCTCAAACAATGAAAGTTTTGCAGCTATAACAGGGTCTTATAACAGAAAGTATCAGGCTGCCTTAATAATAGACAGTGCCACAAGCCAACAGTGCAATGCTGAACATGAAGGGAAAAAGTTTTCCTGATTTCTTTCATGATCATCCTAAGCATCAAGCAAACAGATTTAATTACCCCTCTCTTAACACACATACAGTAACTACTCATGTAGCTATATTAGACATGATTAACCAGCACTTTTTAAAATCCAGCTACAGTATTTAAATTTGTAACTTCCTACAGCAGTGAATTCCACAGACTCACCACTGTATTAATTCCTTCTATTTGTTCTAAATTTACTTGTCAACAATTTCATTGTGTGACCTCTTGTGCTCATATTATGAGAGGATGGGCTGATCTCTTCACTGCAGCTTTCACAATCTGAAAATATACACTGTAATGAAATGGTACCAAACTCAAGCAATCTGTTGAGATGAGTTCCTGTCTGCATCCTGTAAAACTTGCCCATACCGGTATTGCCCTGGCCTCTTCTTTTGTCATTCAGTGTTGAACGCATTCTAAAACAATATGCATTTCCTCACCTTTTGGGGGCGAAGCCAGACTTTAAGGCACCTGCTCCCCTACATGGTGTAAACTTTGCTTGTGCCAATCAGAAACGAACACAAACAGGTTTTGGGCTCCGTCCCCTATGACACTTCTATGATGTCATAGTTGGTACTTTAGGCCTGCCTGTCATGTGCAGGCAGGGAGAGGAGAAAGAAAAACGAATCCTGTGTATCCTGTGTACACCCGTAACCGAGCCTGATCACCTCGAAGCCTCTCTCTCAGCTCACGTGTTTCAAACAGAGTTTCTACGTTTGCTGGTCGTTATGCGTTGGTTCGTGTTTGTAAGTATCAGTTATTACTAAATGCTGCAACTTTGTTTATAAATATTGTTAGTAGATATTTAGTCATTGTGTGTTTTAAGTTTCAATAACTCTATTAGCTAATCATACGCTGCCCCTTGTAATTATCCCCAATAAAACTTTAAATTGATTAATTTTAGTTGTGTGTGTGTGTCTGCAGTTTGCATCGTGGCCCATACTCTCCTTGCATCCCTTACCAATATAGTCTATTGCCACGTGCTGCCTGGTAAATAACAGGCCTGCATTTTCTTTCGCCCCTGCGTGTACGTGGTGAAAATATACATTGTAATGAAATGGTACCAAACTCAAGCAATCAAGCCTAGACAATACAAACTAGCCTTGAATTAATATTTTGCCAGAGGACTGCATTACTCATATAACTTTGAAAATGTGCAAGCAGGGAAATTCTTTTATGACCCTCTTGCTGTAATGCCATGTTGCAGATCAAGAGGAAACAAGCCATTAACGCAGAAGTGAATTTTGGAAGTAAAGCAGACCAATCTCTTACTTTAGTTCTAAATTCAGTAGAGGCGCCAAATTCAAAGAGAAACCTCACAACATCATTGTGGCCTTGCTGTGCAGCAAAGAACAGAGCAGTTGTGCCTGACTGTAAAGAAAAAAGGAAACATATTTCAAACAAACAAATGGATAAAATGTGACTAAAGTATACACTTCATTTTTAAACAGAATTAAAATGGATTGAACTTGAATAACTGAACAAGAGCTGGACAGACTCATGATCATCTTTGGCATTGTAGAGGATACAACAGAATTTGGAGGAGGAGGTCATTTCTCATCTCACTGCACTGAAATGTCTGATGTTTAAGGTTAAGAGTCTGTCAGGAGTATTTTTAGTAAAAGTCACAGACAGGTCACAGGCAATAAACAAAAATTAACGAAAGCCTGCAACCTGTCCCTGACTTTTACTAAAAATATCCCGGGGGGGGTGGGATAGGGTGGGGAGGGGGACATACACACACAAAAACAGAGTGCTGCCCAGGCTTGCAGCTACTCCAGCCCTGCACTGCTCCTGCAGCAGGGGGTGACCACTGCTGCTCCAGCCCCAGAGGGCCACTCTGCCTGGGGCTGGCCGCTGGCCCGTTGCACCTGGGGCCGGCCAGCTATCAACCCTGGGGCCGGCTGCCCATCAGCTGTTCCGGTTGCCCGTGGGCCGGCCACCCGTCAGCTGTTCCGGCGGCCGCTGCTCCAGCTGCCACGGGGTTGACAACTGCTCCAACCTTTCAGCAGAACAAGTCCTGGAGATCCCGGAAAAAAAAAAAATCACAGAATCTGTGACAGAATAGTTTCCTTTCTGATGTTTATCCCACATCCTGTTTACCTGCATAAAATCCATATTCTCTATTCCATTCACATAAATGGGCTTCTTTGTGAAGCCTCTACTATATTATTCATTTCCTTGTCCTGTGTTCAAGTGAAACAAGAAAGCCCAAAGTGAGGTAGGCACGAGTCTCTCTTTCTTTCTCTGGTAATATTTGTATCCCAGCTCATTAAATCTTAAAGGCTATTACCATTACCATGTCTATGGATGATATTTTACAGACTATTCCTTCTCCTACCTCACCTTCCCTCCCCCCCGATATATTTTTCTTTTTGAAGAAATTCAGGACCAGATTCTCCAGTCCAGTCAGTATAAACAGAGCAAAGTGGCTTGAAACAGGCTGAAGATAGATAGTGGAGAATCCCTTCTGCACAGGAGAACTTCCCACCACATCCTGCACTAGGTACCACTCTACCCCCAGTGAAAGGGGAACAAGGGGATATATTGGGAGTGGAGTATAGGTAAGAGCAGAGGGGCCGTCACACAGCAATGCTCCTCTATACTTTATCCTCCACTGGTGCAAGGTCCCCACCATCGGCATAAGTTAGGGCTGTACAGGGACAATGCTATCCCGCACAGACGCCAGGCAGGCCTGAATCAGGAAATCAACTCTCACTGTCAAACTCAGCTCACATACAGCGAAGAATCAAAACCCAAATATTTTCCACACCTAGTTCGGTCACTAAAATACCAGTAAATCAACGTGAGAATCCATCCTTTAAGACTTACATTTCTGGGATACAAAAATTACCAGAGAATATTATTGTTATTATTGATACCTATTGTGACAGAATATGCGCCTGTGTTCACACCCCACACACTACTGTAATAGTTGTGTACAAGGCATGTCCTGTGAGGTATCATTTCCTTTAAAACCTCATAGTTTGCTGATCAATAATATTCTGGCAAAATGCACGTACCAGCTTTACATGTGAAGTTATAAACATAAGCTGAGATCATGACTAAAAGCATACTTTCCAGAGAAGTCTGGGGAGTGGCCAGACCAGTTTCTCAGAGAAAATGTGTAAACTGCGGTCTCAGCCAGGTGTAAACAAGGCTGATGGACTATTACCTGCTAAGCGGCCATTCTTTAGCAGGAAAGAGATCAGGAAAGGGGGGGAAAAATCTACATTTTAGCAAAGGAACAGCATGGAGTACCCTTCCACACAGAGTGTCTGTTGCCTTGCTTCCAGCTGGAAATGCTGGGGAGGGATCCTGACTTACAGGGTTTGGTCAGTAAGACTGCTACTGCTGAAAGCATGTGTGAGAAACTTTGCTTGAATCTGATATAGTTTAAGTTAGATATTAGTGAACATCTTATCTTTATTTTTCTTGTAACCATTTCTGACATTGATTCCTCATTATTTGCACTCACTTAAAGTCTCTCTTAATAAACTTGTTTTACACTTTTATCTAAGCCAGTGTGTTTAAATTGAAGTGTCTGAATAACTATTCATAATAATAAGCTGGCATATTGTTCCCTTAAAGGAATAATGGACTTAAAATATTTTGTACTGTCCAGGAGAGAGCTGGGTGGTACAGAATATACATGTCTGGGGGGAAATCTGGGACTGGGGGTGTGTGGGGGTCACCCTGCAGTATAACCCAGGCTGGTGAGAGGCAGAGTGTAACCCAAATGTGGCTGGCAGACTGCAGTTACACCCAGGGTGTGGCTTGCACACTGGAAGGCTGTTTGTGAGCCATCCAGGTGGGAGCTACTTCAGCAAAGCATTGTAAGGCACCCACGGTTGAAGGGCAGGGGTGACACAGCAGCTCATTAGTCTAGAAAAACATAAACTCTTGAGCAATAGTCAACATGGTTTCTGTAAAGGGAAATCGTGTCTTACTGATCTATTAGAGTTCTTTGAAGGGGTCAACAAACATGTGGACAAGGGGGATCCGGTGGACATAGTGTACTTGGATTTCTAGAAAGCCTTTGACAAGGTCCCTCACCAAAGGCTCTTACGTAAATTAAGCTGTCATGGGATAAAAGGGAAGATCCTTTCATGGATTGAGAACTGGTTAAAGGACAGGGAACAAAGGGTAGGAATTAATGGTAAATTCTCAGAATGGAGAGGGGTAACTAGTGGTGTTCCCCAAGGGTCAGTCCTCGGACCAATCCTATTCAATTTATTCATAAATGATCTGGAGAAAGGGGTATACAGTGAGGTGGCCAAGTTTGCAGATGATACTAAACTTCTCAAGATAGTTAAGACCAAAGCAGATTGTGAAGAACTTCAAAAAGATCTCACAAAACGAAGTGATTGGGCAACAAAATGGCAAATGAAATTTAATGTGGATAAATGTAAAGTAATGCACATTGGAAAAAATAACCCCAACTATACATACAATACGATGGGGGCTAATTTAGCTACAACGAGTCAGGAAAAAGATCTTGGCGTCATCATGGATAGTTCTCTGAAGATGTCCACGCAGTGTGCAGAGGCGGTCAAAAAAGCAAACAGGATGTTAGGAATCATTAAAAAGGGGATAGAGAATAAGACTGAGAATATATTATTGCCCTTATATAAATCCATGGTACGCCCACATCTCGAATACTGTGTACAGATGTGGTCTCCTCACCTCAAAAAAGATATTCTAGCACTAGAAAAGGTTCAGAAAAGGGCAACTAAAATGATTAGGGGTTTAGAGAGGGTCCCATACGAGGAAAGATTAAAGAGGCTAGGACTCTTCAGCTTGGAAAAGAGAAGACTAAGGGGGGACATGATAGACGTATATAAAATCATGAGTGATGTTGAGAAAGTGGATAAGGAAAAGTTATTTACTTATTCCCATAATACAAGAACTAGGGGTCACCAAATGAAATTAATAGGCAGCAGGTTTAAAACAAATAAAAGGAAGTTCTTCACGCAGCGCACAGTCAACTTGTGGAACTCCTTACCTGAGGAGGTTGTGAAGGCTAGGACTATAACAATGTTTAAAAGGGGACTGGATAAATTCATGGTGGCTAAGTCCATAAATGGCTATTAGCCAGGATGGGTAAGAATGGTGTCCCTAGCCTCTGTTTGTCAGAGGATGGAGATGGATGGCAGGAGAGAGATCACTTGATCATTGCCTGTTAGATTCACTCCCTCTGGGGCACCTGGCATTGGCCACTGTCGGTAGACAGATACTGGGCTAGATGGACCTTTGGTCTGACCCGGTACGGCCTTTCTTATGTTCTTATGGATGTATTATCCCACTGATATATCACAGCTATATAGCACTTTTCATCAGTAGATTTCAAAAGCACTTTGCAAAGGAAGGTTAGCATCATTATCCCCAGAAATTCTTGCCTTCCTCGCTTGTGGCTTTCTTATTTCATCTGGAGAGGCAGGGAAAAGGGAACTACATGTGGAAATTCACTGCAGTGCAGAAGGCCTTTACAAGGCCCAGTGTACCATCCAAGGGTCCAGTCTTGCAAAACAGATCCACATGTATGGACCGTTCCTCCTATGCGGCATCCCACTGACTTCAATAGGATTGCAAGAATACAAGTCTGAGTATGTGGATCTATTTGCAAGATAAGGGCCTAAGTCTTTGATGCAGGGTTTAAACTTCATCTAGGGTCTCCTGTATTCCTGTCACCATAGGAACTCTGTGCACAAGGCTGAATTTTGCCCTTTGAGAGGTTCTGTTCCTTTATTTGCTGCCTTTCTCAGTTAACATGTCCAAAGCGATGCACAAAAATGAGTTCAGAAAAGTCTGTTGTTCAAATCGTTCCTGTCCTTTTGGTGTTGCTTTTGCAGCAGCTTGTGCTAAGTGCTTTGCTGGATTGGGGCCTTATTGAAAGTCTACCCGTAATCACTATTAAAGCAATTTTATACCAGTTAAATCAATTCCAGAAAACTGATATCATCGACTGTTACATTCGTTGAGGCAATAATTTCCAGCTGTTAGCAGGGAATTTATGTCTTAGTTCCAGGTAACCAAGAGAGGTTAGAAATGCATACACTTACCATTACAGTGCAGAGAACTGTGCCATGACTTTAAGCTATCACTGTATTCTTCAATCAGCCAACATTACTGCAAACTCTCGTTAAATTATATTCTCTCAGGACCATTAGCCAACAAAGCAATTTTGCTGTATGTCTAGACAGCCCACAGATCAGAATGACTATAGATGCTGCTACTGGAGGGACATGCACAAAAGCCAACCCTGACTTAAAGTTATAATTAATGTTCTACAAACAAACTGAAGGCAACTGTGTCCTGTCCTCACAAAGTAAGGTTTGATTTAGATGTGTGATAGAGTCTATTGCTGCCAGCTGAGATGAACATATTACAAAGCACAATGGGCCAGAATAATTCCTGAGGTAACTCTGCCAAATCCATTTTAATAGCTTGCCTCTATAATTTCATGATAAGAGACCTCTCCTTATTAATCACTTTCTGAAATCTGCATGTTACTGCGTCAATTAATAGAACAGTCAATGCATCCTTGGCATCAATGGGGTTACAGTAGGGATGAAACTGGTCCACACAAATTGGGTGCACTAGAAACTCTTGATGGATTATTTATAGGAGTAGATCCTGCACCTCATTTTTCAATTTAAAATTCCAGAAATCTGAATCCTACGTATTCTCAGGAGAACCTACTGAATAGATATTGTTTGTACTTATACTGCATAGCAACAAACAGATAAGCAACTGGTAATACTCCTCTATGGTGTCTATCACTCCAATCAGTAATGGTTGCTTTTGCAATCTTTTTTAAATGCAGAACGTTTCTTACCTCTCTCTGCAGATTGAGATCTGCTCCTTGTAACACCAATTCCCGCACACATTCTATGTGGCCATAGTGAGAAGCTACCATCAGAGCTGTTGTGCCAAGCTGGGCATAAGGAAAAACAAGTCAGTATGTTAGACTATTACCTCTAATAATAAATCAGACAGTCTAAAACAGACAACAACTTCTCAGCATAACTGGGGGGACACTTTTGATAACTGATTATAATTTCCTCAGAAAACAGCACTGTTCTCCCCTCTTATTTCTTTACATATAACTGTGGGGCAACAAATTACTTAAAAAAATAGATTTAAGAATTTGCCATTGAAAATCCTTTGAAAAGTAAACAAATCAAATAAATAAACAAAAGTAGTTACAGCAACATTCACACACTTGCCTTCAGTGCTAAGCCCAATCCTGCAACAAGGTGCCCCTTGCACTGAGCCAACTGCAGGATCAGAGCTTAACAGTGTACCCCAAATGGGGTATAATTACTATGCAATGATCTCATGTTATAGTCCCTATTAATAAATAATAATCAATAATACCTTTCACTTATATACAATTTTTTTGTCAGGGAATCTCAAAGAGCCTTGCAAAGATAGACTAGCATCATTATCCTACTTCATAGGGGAGGGAATTGAAACATAGAAGTGAATGGTATTGCCCAATGTCACACAGTAAGGTCAGAGACAAAGTCAGGAATAGGACCCTAGTTGTCCTGATGCCTAATTCCCGCATTAACCACCAGATCACACTGTCTCAGATGCTGTAGTGTTTGAAATTAGATCAAATATACTTCCATATCCAGAAATCTGCTTTGTGGGTAGAATTCAACCCTGTGCAAAGGACAACCACACAAGCTCAATGCACCAGTTAAATCCAATTAAAGCCTTGTGGAATGTAAGAGGGGTGTACGTGTTGTGCAGAGGCCATTTGCATAGAGATAAAATTCACCCCCCTTCTGAAAAATGTATGCACTGATTGTGCTTGCGAACGTGAGACATTACTAGTGAAAGAGCACATAGCCTACATCACATTAAAATATTTTAGTCTAGAAAACTTGTAGTTCTGCTATAATAAACAAAGGCCTAATCGAGTTAACAAGCCAGATTCTCACAGTGTTTTGCATAAACCTGGATCAAAATTAAGCACTGATTTGATAAAAACAATTAACCAATAATAGTTCTGATTTCTTCACATTCCATCTGTTTCCAGTTTGACTCTCACCCTGATCTCACCATCCTTCCACATGCAAAATTCAACTTGGGAATAACACACACAGGACTGATCCCTAAAGTACAACATGGGAGATTCTGAAAGGCAAAAGGGCCGCAAGGTCCAACTTTTACTTAAGGTCAATGGGAGTTAAGTACCTAACTCTCTTTTGTGCTATTGAAAAATCTCCCCCTAAGCTATTTTCAAGGTGAGCGATGTTGGCTAGGTTTGTGTTATAAACCAGAGTGGCACTAAAATCGTCCAATATGGCAGTCTCTCTCAACAGCTCACATTTTAAACTAAGCACAAAGTACTTGTTCAATTCAAGTAATGTCTTAACCTTGTTTTTCCCTGCCTTTTTTGGAAATCCAAATACAGCCCACTCCTTGTATGTATATGCTGTGCAGAAGCAACAGGACACAGGGCATTTTTGATTTCAGCCCACCTCTAACTTCATATCTAATTCCCACTGATGCCAATAGAAGTTATGATCATCCATAGAGAAAAGAATCACATATATATTTGCAGGGTATCTGGGCTTATCTTCACTAGGAAATCTTATTAAGCCGGATTCTGCATTGCCCTGCACCTTATGAATTATTTACACCAGTGCAAAGTCAGTGTAAGAAAGAAATAATTAACAGATCGGTTTTGGATGGGATTAAGAAATTTGTGAGCACTCTAAAACCTGCTATTGATATAATTCATCATGTTGTTACAACTCAGCTTTGTAAATTGCTTTTATGGCTGCTAAAGGTTTTAAATCTTGCTTAAGCAACATAAGACACTCAAATGACCATAGTAAAGTGTTTAAAGCTGTGTAAAGTGATGTAAAGCATATGTTCTCGGCATGCACATATTGAGGGCCTACGCTGTCTCTGCAGTCCACATCTACTCGCCCACTGTTCAACAACAGCTGAAGAAGAGCCAGGTTTCCTTTCCTTGCAGCCCAGAATGCAGCATTTGCGAGCGGTGTTTCCCTCTGTTAATACAAAAAGGATTGAAATCTGTTTCAGAGCAAGTACAAATATCACATGCTCTCAGTTCAAACCAGTGTGTCATTCTTTTATAACCAGGTTGGGGCAAGAGGTTTACTTTGCTTTGTTAGAAACCTTGGCCTCTATAAATTGCCCTATCTTGTTTCCAATCTGTCCCATGTCAGTACTGACTGAAAGTCATTATACTCGGTTGACTCTTGGTTGCCTAGGTAATGCGAGTTGGTGATCTCAGTCAAAAGTGAAAGGGAGTCCACATCCCAGTGAAAAGGAGTCCACATCACAACTAAGTGTGACCAACAGTGACAACTGTTACCCATATTGACAGTCTCAGCAGAGAAGCCAAAGACCAGATCATCATGGAGACTCAACCATACAACTCAAATGTCCCATTGTGGGACTTCCTGGTTTTCAGTCAGTTTCCTGGCCACCTCCTTCCCGGCTACCTATAAGTCCCAAGATGTGAAATACGCTGGTCACCTAACTCCCAGACTACTGGGTTTGCCTGCTCCCCTTAGTTAGCACTCTGCTGTCAACTGTGCGCAGGACAGGGGGTGTGGAGAAGAGTAAACTTAGCAGTATGGGAGCTGCATGACAAATGCTACCATTCCACAAAAAAGAGAGAGGCGATACTAGCTAGAAAGGTGATGGGGAAACAGCAGGGACACAGGAAAGGGAAAAGAGGGAGGAGAAACTACAGTGGATAAAAAGGGATGGAAAAGGAAGGGGACAAAAAGAGGGGTGCGAAAAAGGCAAAGAAGAGAGGAAGTGATATCGGCGTCAAAGAGAAGCAATGCAGGAAACATGACGACAATATACTGAAATACATCATATTAGCATATCCCACATTTCAATGGACTGTGTCTGGGGCACTCATTAAAGTACAAACTGAGCAACCCTTTCCAAGCATGGTTAAACATCAGTGGGGAGAGGGTTTGTGTGGGCTTTTATCAGTTGTCATCTTAAACACTAACATCTCACTTAAAAACAAATTAAACTTAAAGAATCCCAGTTGTGTGTATTGAAGGCAGAGATGCTTACAGGGCTGTAAACTGAATTTGAAATCTTACAAAATTGACACTTAAAATGAGTCTCTTCACACTAAGTGATTTTAAAAATTGAAAAAAGCTAATTTTCATATACAAACCCCTCCCACTGATGCTTCAAGATCATATTCAGGCAGCATGTACTCGGTCTGAGTCTCACAAGGATACCTGGCTCAGAAAAAATTCCCCAATTTGTCTTGAATGCAATCTATGTTTCAAACATTCTCTTCTCTACTCAGCTAGTGGGGCCTGAAAGATGTGCACCTAAGACACAGATTCTCTTGTGTATGATATATCTTTGAGATGATGCCCCTTAAATATGATGCCCTCAGAGAGCTATAATAGCATTTATTAGACATGTAAAGCAACATCCTGGGCAGATATAACAGCAAAAGAGGAATGTTACTGTCAGGGTTCCTTCCCCACTCTGAACTCTGGGGTACAGATGTGGGGACCTGCATGAAAGACCCCCTAAGCTTATTTTTACCAGCTTAGGTTAAAAACTTCCCCAAGACACAAATTCCTTTCTAGCCTTAGTATCGCTGACACCACCAAGTGATTTAAACAAACATTTCAGGAGGGCCACTTGGAGCCCTACCTTCCCCAAATATCCCCCCAAGTCCCTACACCTCCTTTCCTGGAGAGGCTTGAGAATAATATCCTCACCAATTGGTACAGGTGAACACAAACCCAAACCCTTGGATCTTAAGAACAATGAAAAAAATCAATCAGGTTCTTAAAAGAAGAATTTTAATTAAAAAAAAGGTAAAAGAATCACCTCTGTAAAATCAGGGTGGTAAGTATTTTACAGAATAACAAAAGACTCAAGAACACAGAGGATTTCCCCTCTAGACAAAACCTTAAAGTTACAAAACCAGGAATAAACCTCCCTCTTAGCACAGGGAAAATTCACAAGCTAAAACAAAAGGTAATCTAATGCATTTCTTTTCTGCTATTACTTACTATTTCTGCAAGACTAGATGCTTTGTTCAGATATACTTAAGACGATGTAATTTCCCTGCCTGGTTTCTTGGCTGGCTCCAAGAGACACAGACCAAAATCTCCCTCCCCCCCCATTTGAAAGTATCTTCTCCCCTTATTGGTCCTTTTGGTCAGGCATCACCCAGGTTATCTGAGCTTTTTAACCCTTTACAGGTAAAAGAGGAATTAACTCTTTACAGAATAAAGAGGGATTTTTGCTACTCTTAGTTGTATGTTTATGACAGCTTGTAGCAGGGTGCTGGTGCAAGGGCACCTAATTAGCCCCTGCTCAGCCAGCCCCAATCAGGGGAAATAGATTGGGGCTGGGGAGAAGTCTGGTGCCTGGCCTTTAGAACTGGCTGCACCTGTGGGCCTGAGGCTTCAAGGGCTATAAAGGCTGGCTGGCAGCCAGCCAGAAGACAGGGGAAGGTCAGTCTCCAGGCTGAGGGCAGACTCTGTGCAGAAGAGGAGACTGTAAGGCCTGCTCTCTCTATAGTATATCACTGGTGGTGAGAGAACATGTGTAAATAAAGCCATGGGTGCTGCAGAAAAAGTAGCCTCTCTGTGTTTTATTGGGGCAACCAGTGGGCCCCAGGAAGAGGGGTGGGCAGAGGATGTGTTACAAGTGGGGGCTTGTCCGCGATCTAGTGCCAAAGACACAGTTTGGCAACCTGGCAATGGAGAGTACCCTGCAGTGGTTCACTGGCAACAGACAGAAATGCAGAAGGCACTTCAGTCCTTCCAGCAGTCCCACCAGGTGGAGCGGCAAGCCCTACTTGCTTGGCAGGCAGAGCAGCAGAAGGCCCTACAGGACTTCATCAAGGAGCAGTTGACCGTGCAGCAGCAGCTCCTGCAAAAGCTGGTGAGTCCTGCTGGGGGAGATGGCACCCGGACCTCAGCCTCTGTAAGATGGCCCCAGCTGATAACCCCAATGCCTTTTTGGGTACCTTCAAGCGGGTGGCCCTGGGCATGGGATGGGACCGGACAACCTGGGCCCTGTGGCTGGCCCCTATCTCACTAGGGAGGCACAGGCCACATATATGGTCCTGATGGATGCCCAAGCCAGGGATTATGATGCAGTGAAGGCAGCGATTTTGGACCGCCCCAGGCTTTCGGACGAGAAGTATCGCCAGAAGTTTCGGGCAGCCCGGTGGACAGGGGATGTGTGACCCTGGGCCTTTGCTAAAAAATTAACAGATTGGGCAACACGGTGGTTGATCCATTATCTGTCCCACAGTGTGGGCATCAGGCCTCAAGTGATCCTGGAACAGTTTATCCAGTGCCTCCCCGATAGTGTGCGAGTTTGGGTGTGGCGACATCAGCCGGCCATCGTAGAAGCTGCCGTGCAAAGAACGGAGGAGTATGCAGAGGCTGACTTCCCACTGAGGGAGCACTGAGCCCCACGGGACTCAGAGGGGGGCAGGAGACCCCGTGAGCATGTCGGGGTGAAGCCGGTAGACAGGTGATGGGAGGAGACCCAGGGGACCCCCAACCACCCAGGGCAGCTCGTATGCTGGCGGTGTGGACAGCTGGGACATAAAAGCCGCGACTGCCCAGTGATGGAGTGTGGAGTAGCTGAATTTTGTGGATGGACTAAGATTGGGGGGCGGAAAAAGAGGCATAGGTTGGCCACTATCTGGGTTGGAAAAAGGCCCCAGAGGGGTCTAGTGGACACAGCTTCCGCTTGCTCCCTTATACAGTGGTGCTTAGTGAAACCGTATTGGCTTATCCCTGGGGAACGGATGTTAGTGGAATGCATCCACGGGGATAAGGACTATTGTCCCGGGCCCAGGTACCCCTTGAAGTGCGAGGGTGGTTTACCTGGAAGCGGGTGGGAGTAATAGAAGGGTTGGCCTACCCTGTGGTCCTGGGGCTGGACTGGCGCCTTCTCCAAAAGGGGAGAGAGACCATGGAAAGGGGACCGTCGAAGAAAGGGGGAAAGAGAACCCTGGAAAGAGGGCAAGATCCTGGTGGAGGTGGACCTGGAGCAAGGGAAGGCCCCACAACCTCCAAGGGGAAAAGCCGAGCAGCCTAGACAACCAAGCCAAAATAGAGAGCCTGAGGGAGTAACCGAGGAGCCAAGGGAGCTTCCCGGGCAGGACCACCCGGGAGAGGGAACCCCAGGCAGGGTGGAAGAAACCCAACAGGGGGAGGCCCAACATCAAAGGGACAGAGGGCCTAGACCAGAGACAGGGGGGGCTGACGCGGGGCAGTGGGCTCTGAGCCGTCACCCCCACTAGAAAAGGAAGGGGAGCCTCTGGAGCGGCTGGCCCAACTGTGTGACTGGTGTGAGGACCTCCGCGTGAGCGTGGACCTGTGGGGTGCCCCACCCTCTACCCAATGCACCTTTTGTGGGTGGAGTGTACGAAAGTCCCCTGGAGTTGTGCCTGGGGATCCCTCAGCTGGGTAGGGGGCCCAGCCCCAGAGTAAAATCCCCAGCTGAGGAAGACCAGGCCTGGCACCAGCTTAAGAGGGAGGTGTGTAGCAGGGTGCTGGTGCAAAGGCACCTAATTAGCCCCTGCTCAGCCAGCCCCAATCAGGGGAAATAGATTGGGGCTGGGGAGAAGTCTGGTGCCTGGCCTTTAGAACTGGCTGCACCTGTGGGCCTGAGGCTTCAAGGGCTATAAAGGCTGGCTGGCAGCCAGAAGACAGGGGAAGGTCAGTCTCCAGGCTGAGGGCAGACTCTGTGCAGAAGAGGAGATTGTAAGGCCTGCTCTCTATATAGTATATCACTGGTGGTGAGAGAACATGCGTAAATAAAGCCACGGGTTCTGCAGAAGGAGAAGCCTGTCTGTGTTTTATTGGGGCAGCCAGTGGGCTCCAGGAAGAGGGGCGGGCAGAGGACCTGTTACACAGCTACACAATATAGCTAGTACAGCTAAAGTACAGATAGACATCACTTTACAGTAATGATCTCCCTGGGCCTCAATCCTAGGAACACAGCCAGTATCTCAATGACACCCAATGTGAAGAGCAAAATTATCATTGCCTTGCATGGGGAGAGAGGGTACAGACAGCCCATTAATTCCTGGTCACTGTAACAAGCCCATGCAGAAGGCAGCAAAGATGTTTGAGCAAAGAAATGGCAGATCAGTGCTGCTGAGTGCTCAGTGCCACATAGGAGGATATTTAAACAGAAAACCATATCATAGCTCCGATTCAGTTTTCTTTCCTGCACAAAATCCTGCAGACATAAGCTCACTAGTATGCGTATTCTGTATCTGTCACACTCAAAGTATGTAATTAGCTTAGTACTGGCTTGTAAAGGAGTGGAAAGTCACCTTGGTAATCACCTTATGATTGGGTGCAGCACTGCAGGTGAGTCCTGCCTTGATTTCCCTTCACCCAGAGTATAAACAAGTTCAAACCAGCTTTGGGTAATAGAGAGCACTTCCCCCAGAGGCTCTGCTTTGTTTAACACAGGCACACCTCACCTTCTGAGCTGAGGCACTCACTGTCAGCTGTCCTGAGTTCAGTATTCATCTCCATCCAGGTACTTCCTCTAATTGCTCTCATCTCAGGTCTCCTGATGCTGCCTGGGTGGAGTCTTCCTCTGACATCATGGTCCATGGAGGTTTCTCAAGGATCACGCCAAATACTAATGGGGTCAGCTGGGCTGTGTGCCTACTGTCACTCTCTCACTAGGGTTCTCCCCTCTCCAAAAGCATTCCTTCCAGGCTCCCCACAGAGCTATTTCCAGGGTCCTGCTTTAGGCTCTTTGCTCTAGGAATTTACCTTCTGCTTATCCAGGTTTCCTTCCCTAGGAACACAGCTTCTTGGCTCAGGCTCCTTTGCTCAGGAGCATAGATTCTGCCTAGCTCAATCTCCCTGCAAGTATGGCTTCCACCTCATTCAGACACTCTACCCTAGGACACAGCTTTTGTTAGCAACTAGGACAATTGGTAACTGCATGAGAAGTTTCAACCGATTCATAAATCACATGACACTTCATAAAGTGGTTTGAACTTTTACATAGCAAGAGATGGATGGCAGGAGGCAGAGAAGGAGCATAGAAATTGGCACAATAGGCTAGATTTTCTGATCTCAGTTACAATCGACTAACTCCACATTGACATCAGAGCTTGGCTCAAAACTACTAACAGTCTTAGCCTGCCCTGCTAGCCATTGGTGAAGAGGGATGGTCTATCTATTCTTACCGCACTTGTGCCATTGGACAGTTTTACATAAATCCAGCCAGGTGACCTACACAATCAGTTGATCCATCTTGCCTGTTTCTCTCCTACCTACTAAACAGAGGAAGACATCTAGTTAGTTAATTTTTTAGAACATTGTTGTTATGATGTTTATGGAAAATTTATTGCAAAAGGTGGGGCCTGACATTTTTGTCCTGAAGGTGATGAGGTTGGTAGTCATTTTCAGCTTCTCTGGAAGGGAGTTCAATGTTGATGGACAATACTCCTTGGATTAGTTTTATCATCTCACGCTGACCTTAAATGTTTTGAAGGTCTTCTGGGACTTGCAGTATGTGCTTGTTATAGGAAAAGACTCTTTCACCTGCCACAGTCTTCTCACCACTCATAATGGCTGTCTGACTCCATACTACTGTGCCTGACTTCTACAGCAGGGCCTTTATGAATTAGCTAGGATCTGGAATCAGGATTCAGAGACTAAGCAGAAGGAGGCAGAGTGCCTAACTCTCTGTTCACTTACACTAATGTAAGACAGGAATAACTCCAACAAAATCAGAGGAGTTGTGCCAGTGTAAAACCAGTCTGAGAGAAGAATCAAACCCAGAGCATTTAACGTTGTGGTTCATGAAATTCCTCATTCCTTCTGCCCGTGAACAGTTTTCCCGGCCCTGCTAGGGAATAAATCCTGCACTAACCCTCCAGCAAAAACTTCCCCATACCTTCTGAATCAGATCAAGCCATGGTAGCATTGTCAAATATACCAAGGACATGAATCTGGCTTTTCAAAGCACTGCTTCCCAGCCTCAGGTGGTTGGAGCTGCCCTGCTAGCAATGCACTTTCCTCTCCTCATGCTGTATAGTCAGATATTCCTTGCAAAAGCTAAGTATGCAATACACCTAGAGCAGTGGTCCCCAAACTGTGGGGTGCAGCCCTCTAAGAGGGTGTGGAGGAATGGTTGGGGGGGCACGGTGGGGCCCAGCCCAGCCCCGCCGCCATTGGAGGTGGAGAGGGAGTGCCATCCAGCCCCACTCTGCCCCCACCTCTGCTCCTAGACCCAGCTCCTGGCCCCACTCCTGGTCATGCCCCCAGGCCCAGCCTCAGGCCCCAGTCACGACCCGGCCATGGCTCTGCTCCCCAGCTTGGCTGTGGTCCCGCTCCCAGCCACAGACCTGCCCCCATTTGTGGCCTCAGCCTCTGCCTCCGGCTCCTCAGCCCAGCTGCAATTCCAGCCCCAGCTCCGAACCACAATGGGAAGGGGTGCAGACAGGGGTAGAGGGAGGCACAAGGTAAAAAGTCTGGGGACTACTGACCTAGAGCATCAACCATGTAACAATAAGATGAGAAAAAATATTTGCTATTTTATGTTCTAAACTGAATGGAATGTACAGAGATGATTCAAGCAATCTGGCCAGCAAACAGGACATTAATCCTATCAAAATACCCTGTACATACCAACTGGAATTACACAACCAAGTTAAAAACAAAGATCTATACACAGGGTGGATTTGATTTAAATCACTAGTCAGGAAGACTCGATTTAATCATGATTTTCTACATAAAAGTGCATTCTTGTTGGTTGTTATAACCTTAATACATATTCTTCACAACTCAGAGATAGATGTAGGTTTCATTTTTAGAAGGTACACACTAAACATTTTTAAACAGTAATCTCCATTTCAACAGGTTAATCATTAATATTTGGAGGATTTTCTTGCCATGCTATATTAGGAGGAGAACATCACCAGACACACATTTAAACTGTTTATTTAACTAAAACAATAGCGTTAAGTATTCTGGATTTTTTTCTTCAACAGCAATTATCTAATATTTTAACAAAACAAGCATATGTCCCTCCCTTCTCACATTTATCTCCAGACTTCTTCTCCTTGTCTAGATCTATTCCACCCGCAATAATCTTCTATTCATTGAACTTTTTGAAACTATGCACTTTTAGAGAGAGGTTAAGGGATTGACTCTGTGTACACAAATTTGCTGAGGGACAATGGAGTTGAGGTCTGTTATTTCTCACCACTATATTTTATTTATTTATTTTAAAACATTTTTGCTGTTAACAAGCATGTTACCTCTGGAAACACAAATCCACAGTTTGAGAACTGCAAAACTAAGCATCTCTGATGGTATCTTCCAGACTAGCACTGAGTCCCACTGCATAGATAGAAAGATTAACCTAAATAATCTCTACAGAAGCCTGTGGAGCCCCATCAGATTGGGTCCCTCATCCATGAACTATTGGAATTTATTTACAAAACTTTTCTTAAACATTACATGAATATATTGTCTCATACGATAGAATTAGAATTTATAATCCCTATTCCATGATGAGAGATCTTTCAACTATAATGTATCTTAAAACTATCTTTAGATAGGTTTTTTTCCTCAAAAAAATTTTTATAAAAAAAAATCCAATTTAAATAAAAAAATCCAATTTTTTTTTTATCCACCCTGTCTATACATCTATGTTTTTTTATTTTCGTTTTCAGATTATAGGGCAATAGTAATTTTAGAGCAGGGCTTTATTTTGGGACTATTGACCAGCTGGATTTAATGACCCTTGAGCAATGAACTCCTCCCCACTGATTTTTAATCTCCAGGAAATGCCACAAGCTTTGGTCATTATTGCTCAGTTCCTGAGTCAGTCCTATCTTTATTATTTATTTGTATGACCACAGCACCTAGGAGCCCCAGTCAAGGACCTGGACTCCATTGTGCTAGGTGCAGCACTAAAAATATCTGACTTGAACAATTGGTTTTATTCTTTTTATTTTTTTGGTACTACTAACTTACAAGGGATGTTAGATAAAACTGTGACATATTTATAAAGTTAGTTAAACACTAGAAAAAAGAATCTTTAAAGTATACAACTAATCCCTAACATTGACAATTGTGACAGAGAATATAATAATGGAAAAGTTATCATCTGATAGCTTTGGTGAAAATGTGATTTATTTATTTCAATGTGTCATTTGTTCTGGCACCACGATATGATTTGCTCTCCTTTACTTCATCAAGATGTTTTAAAACATTATTCTAAACTATGGCTGTGCTGATATTTTTGATCATGTATACTTTCAGTAAACTTTAAAGGCGATATGGGGTACCATATACATTTTAAACTGGCACCCATCATAAGCACTTCTTCAAAAAGAGAAAACATGGATATTTTCTAGATCAGACAGTCCATCTCTGGATGGCAGTGAAGGAAAAAAGTAAAATAATAATGTAATTTTATGTACCAGCTTAGTGGTAGCTAGAAGAAAAATAATGCTAATACTTTTTACATTATATAACTCCCAGGTTCAATTCCTTGCTCTATCTCTGACTTGCTGTTTGTCCTGAGAGGAGACAGATGGGGTGACAGCTGAATAGAGAGGGTGTGTTTCTTAGTTATGGAAATAAGTGTTCTTGAAGATGGAGAGAAAGAGCCAGAGGACAGAGAGCGGTTGAAGGTAAGAGAGAAGGAGAAGATTAGAAAGGGATCTAACCAGACTGGGTCTGATTCAGTGCCCAAAGTAGTCAATGGAAAATCTCCCTTTTCCTTCAATTGCCCCTGAATCAAGCCCACTAGATGCTAGGGGGTTTGGCTGAGGGATTCAAGAAGTAGAGCTGGAGACTTGTATCAAGGAGGATACAATGAAAGGTGGAAGTGTGAAGAAAGGAGTCGAGGGCTTTGTGGATACTGTCAATGTGGTGCCTAATATCCCAAGAAGAGAGGAGGGTGGTAGGTGGAGATGCAAAAGAGGACATAAGTATGCAAAAGTGCAGAGGAGCTGCTCAGAGAAAAGATGACAGCCATATGAAATATTATTGGACAAGAAAATCAAAATCACGTGTAATTCATAGGTGGAGATGGAAGAGGAGAAGGGAGACAGATAACAGCCAAGGGAGAGAGGAGGCACTGCAGCCTTCTGGGCAGGGAAGTGGGAGAAGGAGAGAACACCATAAAACAAGGCAGCTACAGACATAGCCAGGGAAGGGTGGGGAGATGGAATTTGCAAGAGTTATATTAGTCAAGCAGTGAGCTACAGTAAAAATCCCAGAGGGGGCAGGAAAAGGGAAGTAGGGCATGCGAGAGGCAGCTGACAAAAACAAGGTTAGAGGAGCAAAGCCTGCGGGGTAGGGCAGGAGGCAGCAGGACTGGCTGAGATACAGGACTGGAATTATGTAGAAAAGCTACCACCAGCATCCAGGAGAATGAAACACAGAGAAAGGGGGAAATGAGATGAATATCTGTGAGGCCAAGAAGGAGGAGACAAATTAGCAGAAGGATAAGAATAATGGAAACAGTAGAGGGAGGTAAGATGACGAAGGGTTTTGAGGACAACAGAAGGCTGAAGGGACATGACCATGGAGTTTTCACAGGTGAGAATAAGGGTGAAGAGCACTGTAAGAAAGGGTATGCTCTTCAGGGTAGGAACTGTGTCTGGAAACCCGCACATTTCAAGCACTACCACAATTCAAGTAATACAGGGGAGCTGCAGAAAGGCAGTACAGAAGAAAGGGCAGGTGCTGCAGTTAGTGTGAAGAGTAGACAATGGAGCAAATAAAGGGATTTACAGGAAAGAGGGGAAATAACAATGAATAATCAATCAAAGCAATGCAAAGCAAAGAATTGGTGCTGACCTGGCAATCAATAAGTGAAGAGGAGGTAAATGATATGAAAATTGCACAACTAGCAAGGAGCTATATCTCCAGAGTAAATGTTCGCCAATGTTATCTATAAATTGCTTGTTGCTTTCCTCCTTAGTTATCGGTCCTTATTAATCTCCTTTTTGGATCTAGGGTTTTCTTTTGTGAGATCAGGTATAAGGGACAGATCTTGCAATCCTTCCTCATGCATGTTTCCACTGAGATGACTCTGAACAAAGCCTACTCAGGTTTTTAAATATAAACATTCCACTGGGATATGGAAACCCAATTAAAACATCATTGTTTTAACAGTGTTCACAAAAGTGAAACTGACTAGAAACAGAAAATGAGACTAACCAGTCTAATTTAACTAACTGAGTGGAATGCAGATTGTAAACAAATGGCATAGCTGGGAAAAATAAATTCAGTTTTTTTAATTATCTGTTTTAAAAGTCAATGACAAGTAAGGGTTTTAAGATTACAAATAATATATACACAATATACATGTGTATATTCTGACTGTCCTAAAGCAAATGTACAGACTAACTTAGCTCTATAATTTATATATAAATTATAGAGCTAATAAATTTAATTCCTAGACAAAATGTTAGTTCCATTAACACCTAAAATAATAAGATTTATGTATCCCATAAACCTACAGAGTTGTTACTTGTTTCCCTTGAGGTCAGACACTCCCAGTTTTTCTTTAAACAAATACTATGGAGAGTTTCACAAAGAGATGGGCTTTTGTGACAAAGTATAAAACAAGTAATGAGATATAATGTAAAACAGCTTATGGATTTGTAGGTGGAAAAATCTAAAGTTAGTTCCTTCCTTATGCCCCCTTTCTTGTGCTCTGTATTACGAATAGCTGTGCTCCTCCACACTCCACTACTGCCCCTAACAATCTGCACCCATTATGTTCACGAGTTATCCCGTACTCAACTTAATCTCACAATGACTCACCAAAGTCCACATAGATTTAGACTTTAACCACCCCCCTCCTCCTTGCTTCATATACAGAAAGATCAACATATTATGAAATACAACAATTGCCCCATTACCCCCCAGGACCATCGGCTGCAGACGGAAGGTCGGGGGGAGGAAATATATCCATGGCAGAGGGAAACAAGAGCCGAGGCCGTATGCAGAGAAGCAGAGGCAGACTCGGACTGCAGCCGATCAGCCAGGCCTGCTAAAGCCACAGCATCTGCAGTGCTAACGGGACATGGCAGCAGCAGCAGCGGCGGCAGCAGCAAGAGGAGGAGGGCGGGATGGGATCTCTCCAGCTCGGCAAGGGAGTGAGCAAAGCTTACCTTGAAAGACATCTTGCACATCACAGCAGCGGCTCATTCCGAGCTAGCCCGGGGGACGAGCAGAGAGCCGGCTTTCCTCTCCCGCACTTTCCAGCCCTTCGCCCACTGGCCAGGGTGGCGATCACAGACTCGCTTTGCAGAGTGACTGGAGCACAGCGTCTGCAGGGGCTGCATGCTGCATCGCGCCTGAGAGATAGCAGCTGCTCCCAGACAGCAGCTACACGCTGCACCGTCCACGCGCGCGGGAATCCATACCCACAGATGCCGTGTACCCGCGTCACAGCATAGAACAATGCAGGCGTGTGGACCCAATGCATACATACACCGCTGCAGCATGCAAACCCGTGTGCCTAACGACGGACACTTTGCGAAGTACACACAGATGCCTCCTCCTTGACTCTCACACTTCCAAGTGAACACACACAGGTACAGATGCATCACACACATGTAGGTAATACAGTTTTCACATGTGTGCACACACATGCAGCCGATAAAGTTAGATGTTTAATGATATACACTTCCCAAATATAAATGTATGCATGATCAGACACTATCGATATACACTAACCAAATGCAGACATATGCATTGTAAAAACACAAAACCATGAAAATGAGAGCATATTGAGCCAAACTACACTTTCCTTCCAAAGGTGGAGTTTTGATATCAAGTGGATGAGCAATATGATCAAAGATAAATTATTTTTATAATGCTATCATTTTTGTTTTGTTCTAAATCTTAGGCCTAGTCCACACACAGTTTTTACACCAATTTAACTGTTTCACTTAGGGTTGCGATTTTTTTAAAAACCAAAATAGTTAAATCAGCACAACTCCCTAATATGAATGCAATTACACCTCTGCCCTGATATAAAGCTGTCCTTGGGAGCCAAAAAATCTTATCATGTTATAGGTGAAACTGCATTATATCAAACTTGCTTTGACCCACCAGAGTGCACAGCCCCGCCTCCCCCCCCCGAGCACTGCTTTACTGCATTATATCTGAATTTGTGTTATATCGGGTCGTATTATACAGGGGTAGAGGTGTCTTGTGGTACAAAGGTGCTTTATCACACTATAGCTTTCTCCCCTAAATTTACAGGAATAAGCTACATAAGCACCTTTATACAGGTATAACCACTTCCATACTAAGGCCTGGTCTACACTGGGGGGGATCGATCTAAGATACGCAACTTCAGCTACGAAAATAGCGTAGCTGAAATCAACGTCTCTTAGATTGACTTACTTCGCATCCTCGCAGCGTGGGATCGACGGCCACCGCTCTCCCGCCGACTCCGCTTCCGCCTCTTGCCCTGGTGGAGTTCTGGAGTCGACGGGGAACATGTTTGGGGACTAATTTATCACATCTAGACAAGACACGATAGATTGATCACTATCCGCTAATCCGGCGGGTAATGTAGACATACCCTAAGGGGGGTACCATATAACTTTATAGTGGTTTCAAACAGATATAGTTAAAGTGGTACAAAATCTGAGTGTAGACAAGTCTATATAGATGCACTGATGTCGTTCTCACGAAACTTCACTTCTTGACTTCTTTTTCCATTTACATGCCCCAATTCTTTGCTACCCCTTCCAGGCCATGGCATGCATTTGCGGGTCTTGGTGTTCCAGTCCTTTTCTTGTCAAACTTCTTTTGACAGAGTCTTTCCATTCTATCCTCAGTCTTGTGCATCCTTTCTTGCCACTCTCTTCCTCCCATGCTTTCTTTACTGGTCATTCTTCTTCCATTTGTAGCCCCCCCTCCTGTTCACTGCCAAATATGGTGTTCAACGTATGGAAAGTCTGCCTTGTGACTTTTTACACAACTTTTGGAAGCTGGGTCTGAGATGTCTCTGTGTGTTCTGCGTTGTGTGTGTTCACCTCAGACCAGACCCACTCAGAGAAACCAGCAGGAACAAGGTTTTATTCTGTAAAAAAACCATAGAAGAGGATTACAGTTCAACTCCTTTCTACTGCTTGTCTCCTGCTGCCAGCTTCAGGCAGTGCAAAAACTTCCTGCTGGGAGGGGCAGAGGTGACTTCCTGGCAGGAACCAGGAAGCTCTTCCCAACATGCCCCAGTTTGTAGTCCACAACTTGTAGTTCCCACAGCAGCTGTTGAAGCAGCTCAGGCCTTGGGCTACCATACTTATCACATGTCCAGCACATCTCAAATGTGCCCTACCCAGCCAATCACTGAGAGTCCCAAATTCATCTTCCCCCTGATTTCTTCCATGCACACCGCCTCATTGCACATATTGCATCTATAGTAGTCCTTCCCTTCCTAGAGCCATGTTGCTCTGCTACTATATTTTCCTCCACCTTGCACGTCAGCCTTGCCTTCAAAGGACTCTCAAGGACATTGAAATGCTGACTCACAAGAGTGATGCCCCAATAGGTATTTGGATCATTTGCATCAGCCTTACCCTTCCAAAGAGGCACAATCAACCCTACTCTCCAGTCATCTGGTATCCTTGCTTGATTCCAGTAAACATATAGTAATCTATGAAAGCCACTTACTGCAGTATCTCCAATAATATCAACAGTTATCACATTTTAACCAGTTGCTTTACTAGTCTTCATCTTATTCTGTGCTTCCGATGTCATCCCCACAAAAGATGTTTAGTGTTGCACATAGACTTCCATTCAAATTGGTACAGCTCCAAAAGACCTGGAAGAAGATTTGGGAATGTATTTGTGAAGAAACACTACTCTAAAAAGGAACTCCAAAGGCAATAATCTACATTATGGTAATAATCTCCTTTCTCATGTGGTTGCACAGGTGTGTAACTCCATTATCTTTTTATGTGAATGATGCACATTCATTGGGGGAGATGAGACTCTTACTTAAGGGCTTAATTTTAAATCCATAAACGTGTGGAATTTTAAAACTAATGCTGAAATATTGTCCATAACATGCCCGATTTTGTCTGGATGTTGCAGACCTCCTTGAAAACCTGTATGATCCCAGACAGACAGAACAGCGTGCATTAAGATTGGAGGTTTTAGAATGTATTTGCTTTTGTTAATTTATGCTAGGCCCTTAGGGATATTGTTCTCCCATTGATATGCATACGTAACTTGCATTCACATTAATGGGAGTTCCATGTGTTTATTGAGAGGAGAGTATATTGCAGTGAGATCCAAATAGCTTATGCTACATATCTACAACTGCAGGATTTTCTGCAGAATTTTTTTCCTACGGCAAAATTAAACAAGTCTCTGAATATAGTAAAACAAACTACATGCATTCTAGATGAAGGCAGATATATTATAGCCTCATGCTCCAGCCATGCTTTCCCCTCCACTTCAAAAGTATGGCCTGTTGTCAGCCTAACCTTAATCTTGATCAGAGATGGATGTATAGACATGGATGATCATTTTAGTTCTATCTGAAACGTAAAATGTACTGAATTAATAAAGTAGATCCTATAGCTAGAATCATCCTCATTCTGATCCAGCTGATGACTGCACAGTTTTCTTTGCTCATTGATGAGGAAAATACTGGTAATTTGTCCCTGCTCCACCCCTGGAAAATCCCAGTATTCATGCAATCTATTGTGAATCTTACGCCTGCCAAGAGACATTCAACAGCCAAAACACTAGCTTTCTGATAGAGAGAAAAGCAAAAGAATTCCTCTTGGCTGAACTGCAAAGAAACATGGAGAATATTATGATCCAATCTTTCTTTGTGACTGTTGTAAATCTAGATATGGAGGGCCAAAGTTTCAAAGGCCCTTTGAGCGTGTGCCCACTAAATCTGCTAGTGCACCATTTTCACTTGCAGTCACTCATATTTGCATGTGCCAAGGTGTATTACTGTATGTAAATGCTTGTTTTTATTTATTTTTTCCCCTGGTCCTCCTCTGTACAGGGCAATGATCATTTAGATAGAGCCCAGGATGTTTTTTTACATACATTCTCTTCTTCATTTAGGAACATAAGAAAGAAAAAGTAGAGATCTTAATACAGCTTTATTGGTTACAGCTGTACTTGCATTGTCTTCTTTCCTGTCATGTAAATGATAATATGCATGTAATTATTTAGATAATCTAGAGTCTAAATGCTTCTGTGGAATATTGCAGAAACATTTTGATTTATCCAAAAGTATAAAATAAAATTGATTTTAAAATGTAGAGTAATTTCCCTTGCAGCAGTTTCCGTTACTATCTTTTAAAGCCTTTCTTCTTTCAATTAACAATATAATTTGTCTTAAGATGCAAGACATAGGTTGATGGAGTATGCTGAGGTCAGAAATGCGGACTAGTGGTTTGTGATCAGGACTAGGTTCTGTTTCCATCTGTGAAAATTAGTTTTCTTTTATATTTAGGCACTAATTTAATTTTGTAACAAAGGAGGCAACAATTTAGGATATGTTTAATTTTATATCATGAAATCTGCATACTAGTATTGTACATCTAATTCTGTGGTGGCTAATGCTGGAACAATGGAATCTATCTAGCATGCTGTTAATCATTTAAAATGTATTGTTTGTACTGCATTGGCTAAATGAGTCAGTTACTTATACCAGACTGACAAAGTCACATAGGTTACATCATGCTCATAGTTGGGAAATAGTAACCTTTCAAACCATGTAACCAAAGATTAAACCAATTACAGTATATCATAGTTAATCTCTCTCTTTTTCCATAAAATACAACAAATATAAATGTCCTGAGAGAATACATTTCTGGGATAATCTGTATTTTCATTACCTCATCAAAAGTAACTCTGATAATTTAGTAATAAAACAGTAGAATTTCCATTTGACCTGTCAATTACAAACCTTCCATTACAAGACTGTAACATAATCTGTCAGTGCTGGTATTTCTTGCTTCCTTAATCTTTATAAAAATATAGAACTACAGTATATGATTAAATGTACTATGTAAACAATTTGCTATTAGCTTTTGATTTTGGGATGTAGTGTTTTAAAAATAGTAAGAATAATAATAACAGTAATAATAAATGTTTTTTTTAGAATCAAACCCTGAGGTCTGAACTCAGGCAAACTCTAACTGAAGTCAAATATTTATCCACAAAAGGCCTAATCCCATAAATCGTGTTCACATGAAGTAGAGGGCTGACAAAATTGGGCCCGGAAAAGGCAAAGCTCAGACAGTGATAGTACAAGTTTCCCTGCACTACCCTAAAAATGTGTTTTAATCCTATTATGGAGAGATTATCTTTAGGATCAGAAGGCAGACCAATCTCTCCCCGTCCATTCAGTCCTTGGTTCTTCTGTCAAAACTGCCAGCAATAGGACAATTAGTGCCAAATTTGGTGGCAGTTTCTATGATGAGGATACCCGGCCACTAGGAACTATATTGATTTCACTAATCTATTTCATGTACACCATGTAACTGATGTCTGGTTATTTTTTGATGTAGGTTGGACGTGAGCTAGTGTCCTAGAAGGGAAAGGCACATTAGCTCTGTACCTGAGTAAATAACACACAAAATAATTGTCACAAATCTTCATTTGAATTTCTGAATGAATTTGCCACACCCGTTTTCTTTCCTCTTGCATATTTGCTTTTTACAGATATTTGTGCAATTGAATTTTACTAGCCCAAGTGTTCATGGAAAGTGAATTTTGAGCTTGCACATTCAAATGCTCACAGAAAACTACATTCATTTTCCACGAGCACATATGCCAGAAATCTGCATATAGCATTTATGCTCATTTAGTTTGAGAACAAAAAAAATGTCAGATTGATTTAGGTGACCAATCGCAGCTGAGTAACACAGTTCAAATAGAAAGCCAAATTGAAATTCATGAAAACTTTTATCAAATAAATTCAAATGCATTTGAAAAAAAATCTCACGGACTGTTTGCAGACCTTCTAGCAACAGAAAAATAGGCAACATTATTTGAATAAAGTAACTGTTGCAAGATATTTTGTTTAGCTCTACTTGGAAGCATAATACACACAATGGCCCAATTGCATAATATATGTGATTTCTATTTTGTTCCATGTCAGCAACCAGGACTTTGGTTCTGGCCTTGTATTTGCTTCATGCAGCTATTGCTCTGTTGCTGAACTGTAGTAATAATAATTTGCACTTAGCTAACACCTTTCTTCCAAGAATCTCAAAGACTTTCATAAATATTAATTAAGCCACACAACAACTCTGTGAGGTATGTACAATTATCTGCCTCTTGTAGATAGAAAAACTGAAAGACAGAGAGGCATTATCCACACTAGCTTTTTCCCCTCATATTTGCAGCTCCATCAGTGGTAGTAATGGTGGGAGCATTCAGACAGACAAGCTGTCGTTTTAGCCTCCTTTTCATCTAGACCTGGTCTGAGCAGAGTTAGACAACATGGTGGTTAAAGAGGCTGTGCTCTGTATGTATCTACAGATGTTGCCACTGGTGAAACTGTACCAGTGGGAGTGCACAAGTGGCAAATCTGTAGGAAAAGGCTAGCACAGACTTAGCCACAGCAGTTAAGTGACTAGCCCAAGATCACAAGATAAATCAATGGCAGAGCTGGGAAAATAATCTGGAACTAATGCCAAGTCCCCAATTTTAAGCACCCACACTCCCTCCTTAGCTTTTGAGTGAATTTCATCCTTAGTATATATGTTCCTAAATGCCTCATTTTAGCATATATAAAGATACAGCTTGTTTAAAAAATATTTTATCTGTCCCCTCCCAAGGTTGGTATTTTTCCTTATGTATATTTTTACAGCTTTGGTACATTGTAGTTCAGGCTGTAACTTCATGCTTCTGCCAACTTTTCCCTTTCCTCTTGCCTTTGTTCTCTGTATAGGTAGATTTTATGACTCAGTCTGAAGTTAGCTATTTATCCGTCCTCAGTCAGCTCAGCCAAAGCAGCTAATTGAAGTTTGTGAGTCTTCACTAAGGAGCTTCCTGCTATTGTGTTCATAGGCTTCCTCATCAGGGTGAACATAACTAAGGCTTGTGAAAATGAACATTAAAATTGGAAGCCATGGGGAACATAAATTTTGTGGTTTTGGTGGCCAACAGGGCAGTTGAAAAGTAAAGGCACATTGAAATTAAGTTACACCATGATCATCTTTCTTACCTATTGTGTTTGCCCCCTCCCTCCCCAACACAATCCACACAACAGATACAATCTTTTTACATATTGCATGAGTCTGAGAACAATATATGACCTTATGTATTATATGTGCTGTAATAGCTAGGAAAAATAGTATCTCAGTTAGGGTCTACTGACAGCTCTTTACACAATGTATGTCTTTAACTACCACTCACAATAATGGAAATTATGCATATTTTCTCTATGAAAGAAAGAATAGACTTCTTTTAAGACATTGTGCCAAATTCTGGTCCCTGTGCCAAGCCTGAGTACGCAGATGTGGCACAAGGGATTCTGCAAGAGCGAGGTGGTAACACTCTCTTCTCTCAAGGCTGGATAGCAGCAATGAAACTGGTTTTGTAGCCATTACAGCGGGCATAAGGTTTCTGCCTTTCCACTCACTGTGGTGGATTTTGGATGGCAGAATTATGTAGCTATGGATCCACTGGCCATGCCTTGCTAACCCCCAAAACCCGACTCCCTGACAGTGCAGGAGCTTCTGCCGAGCATAGCTGTGAAACATGTGGGGCTCCATATAGCCTGCATGGGCTTCCCAGCACTAGCTAGTAGAACTAAACTGGTAGATAAGCTTTGTCATATCACAAGAGTGGAAATCCTCAAAGCAAATGACTAGAAAACGCATTGTTTTTAACATTCACTATAAAGAGGAAGAGGGAGCATGAGACTGGGAATGACAGAATAGTGGATTCTCTGTAACTTCAAGTCTTTAAATCATGATTTGAGGACTTCAGTAACTCAGCCAGAGATTAGGGGTCAATTACAGAAGTGGGTGGGTGAGGTTCTGTGACCTGCAATGTGCAGGAGGCCAGACTAAATCATGATGGTCCTGTCTGGCCCTACAGTCTATGAGTCTATGAGAATATGGATGAGTGACAGGAGACTGAACGTGTGAGAGGGAGTGAATGCATGTCTATGTGTACAGAATATATCTCGGTACAGTCATGTATAAAGACATAGATGATGTGTGTAATCAAAAATGATTAATTTTGTCCCCAAACATCCCTCTTATGGCAAGATGATGGTCTGAGGTCTACTGCTTCACATTATGTCGAAACTTGTGTGTCAGATGACAAAACTTGACATTATGGTTACTGGCTAGTTCCTCACACAGCTTTGGTCAATTTATCCATTTTTACACTATGCCAGTCAAGCCAGCAATCTACTTATTAAAAGAGTAGAACCTAGCCAAGTAACCACAGGGCCATAACTGCATGGAGACATGCCTCAAATTAAAAGTTATTCAGATCACGTGTTTTGTCTATATCACAAGCAGAGCCAAGAAGCTAGCAGTATCATACTCCCCATGGAAAGAGCCTGTAAAATTTAATAGAGATGAAACCAAGAGAGTTTTTCAGAAAGTATGTTAAAAATCCATCTAATTGATAAATAATATTTTTTTTACAGATTTTTAAACCATCTTATAGAATTTGAATGGCATGTTATATTCCTATTATAGAAATCTATAGGTTGGTTTAAAAATTTTATAGCAAAGTTATCATTCTTTTCCATTAGGAATATTCTCTAAGCTCACCAGTTTGCCCATACCCAACAAAGTGGATCTTAACATGGTGCTTTAATGTTATGGTGCATGGAATCAGTTTTAATTTATGGAAAACATTCTGGGCCAGATCCTCAGCTGGTATAAACTGACATAGCTTTATTGATGTCAATGGAGTCTTCACAATTTAGACCAGTTGAGAATCTGGCCCCCATCTTCATTAAATCATTAGGTAGAAAATTCTTCTTTAAAGCCGGACAATTTGATTATATAGTAAGACTGAAGCAAAAGATGAAGAAAAATAAAGGCAGAATCTATGTTTGCAAAAACAAAATAGCTGAAAATAACCAAAATGCTGATAATTGCTGCTTTCTGGAAACAGAATCCGGAAATGGCAGAAAATACACTGCCTAGTTTAAAAAAAACAACAGACCATATGAGAATCTTGCGGAGAATTAAGTGTGTAACTCTGTGGAATTCATATGCCAACTAATACTACCACTATTATGGATGTTTGTTTAAAAAAGGCTGTTTAGGAAGAAATGGTGTGGCAGGGTAATTCTCAGAATGCAATGGCAAGGAGTACATAAATAGCTACTTTTCCTGACTTTTATGACAAAGAGAGAACATTGGCAGCACCAGAGAAAAAACAGGACGTGAAATACAAGAGATTAAACATTTTATTTTTCCCAGATGTTTGGTTGGTAACTCAGGCCAGGGGACAGGAGTCAATCATAATGAAAATGTGCTTCCCAGATAAAGGAGCAGGGGCTACCTGGCCATGATACTTAGAGAAGAGCCTTTCATGTTTTGGAACTTTAAATCAATTAAACAGCTCCCAGAAAAGGTATGGGAACAAATGGAAAGCCAAGAATAAGAAGAAAATTCATTAAAAAACTAAAAAACTAGCAGAGCATATAGAACTTTGACCAGTGTGAAGATAGCATTTCTTCATGTACAGCAGTACATGATTAAAATGTACACATGAGCCAGTATTTTCACACTGGCTATAAAACATTCCTCTTGGGTATAAAAGTACAGAGACTTAGCTTCCAACCCTCTTCCCAGTGGGACCTTTGCCTCCAAGTCAAAAGACAACAGGATTGGGCTCTTCAAGGCTATCTAATTATTATTGTCTCCATATTTATGTTCATATTAAAATGAAATGGGCCCAGCTCCAGTAAGGCCCCTGTCACCACAGAGGACAACCAAGTGTAATTTGTTTAGAGAGTCTTAAATTAGCTACTGTGTGGCGTGATTAGAGATGAACACCAGCTGCAGAATGTGAACCCAGTCCCCATCACTACCAAAGTTTGTAGCTAGCCATATCTGGGGGGTGATTTGGACCCTCTCTCTAGTTGGGATAGTTTGGGGATCCCAGGGAACTACTGCCTCTTGAAGTAAAACATTGTGGCCATTATGGGTGAAATGCTGGCCCTACTGAAGTCAACGTCAAAACTCCCATTCACTCAGTGCAGACAGGATTTTACCCTATATGATCAATCCTGTAAGGTACTGAGCCCTCTGTCCAGATCCACCAAAGCTCTCAACAGAGGTGTGCGCAGAAATTTAACTTTGAGCCCTTTTAGGGGGACATATTCTGTTCCCACCCCCTGGCCCGGCAAGAACTCGCCCTACTCTCCCCCTCTGACAGGAGCTTGCTCTCCTCCCCGCAGCCCTGGGGCCAGGAAGAGCTTGCTCTCCCTGCTACCACGACCTCCAGGCTGGAGGAGTTCTATGCTCCCGACAATTATTGGGGGAAGGCAGTGTACCCCTGCTTGCCCCATCTTGTGCATGCCCCTGGCTCTTAAACATATGCATGGTCCCATTGACTTCAGTTCAGTGGAACTGCTCACATGCTTAAAGCTAAGCATGTTCCTAAGGCCCCAATTCAGCAAAGCCTGTAAATGCCCATTTTAACTTTTAAGCAGGTGATTAAGTCCTTTCCAATGGTTGCCAACACTCTAGGATTTTCCTGGAGTCTCCAGGAATTAAAGATTATGTCATGTGATGAAATCTCCAGGAATACATCCAACCAAAATTGGAAACCCTATCTCCATATTCAACAAAGCATTTAAGCACATCATAAGATTAAGCCCACTATTCTCCCCTTACTCCAGATGGAGATACAACTTTGAGTGCGTGATTCTGTTCTCATTTAACTTGTTTTTACATTCCATGTAACTAACTATTATTAAACACCCATGCATATTTATTTATATGCCAAGGGAAAGCATGATTGATTAGAAAGATTAGTTAAAGATTAAATAAAGAGTTAATTTTTAAAACATTATTCTTATGAGTAATGAGTGTCAGCATCTGCTTCTGGTATCACAGCTGAGATAGCAGATTGATTCATCAGAGGTAGGATGATTCAGTGTGAACATTTCCTTTCTTTTACTTTCCCTTGCTTTCTCTTTTCCTGAATAAATATAACTTTTCCAAATGAAATATAGATGGAAAATTCTAATTTATAGTGGTCAGACGTTGCCCTCAGATCTGCACTTTACATTTGAAATAATTTACTCAATGGAGTTAATAAACGACATTAATGAAAGGTGGGGAACATCTGGTCCACGTGAAACTGAATTAAATTGAAAACAGAAAGTGCCCAGACTAGCACAGCTGTTGTTCTGGTTCTTCTAGAAGTGGGCGTCTGATGAGACTCTTGCATTGATAAGGTGAGGAAGGATGGTCCAGTGGTTAGGGTGCTATCCTGGAATTTGAAGATCAGGGTCCCATTCGCTGTTCTGCTACAGACTTTGACATCACCTTGGGCAAGTCACTTAGTCTCTCCGTGCCTCAACCTTTCATCTCTAAAATGGAGATGACAATACTCCCTTACCTCAAAGGGGTGTTATGAGGAGAAATATATTAAAGATTGTGAAGTGCTAATGGGGGCCATATAAGTACCTTAGATAGATAAGGATTTTCACAAGAAATTTCAAGATATCATGCACCTTAGTGTAAAACAGATCCTTTCACGCAGAAGACAGAGCAAAAAATGCTTTACTTTATCTTTTCCCACCCTTGAAATGCATCTCTATATGCAAGTTTGCACCAGTTTACTAAAGGTGTTTTTTGAACAGATTTAGGTATGGTGGTGCAAGTCTGTGTGTAGATACTCTTATTTCACCTTGAGTGGTTTATTTCAGTTTAACTTTATCTAGTAACGAACTGGTGGAACACCCATTTTACTTAAAGCAGTACAAGTCTATGTGTAGTTAAGGCTTGAATAACAACAATTTAGGACAGGAAATGAAGAATGATTTATTCATTTGATGAAACTCCAGGACACAATTAGGGTTTGATTCTTTCAAGTCATGTATTAAAATTCTAGTCCACCTAAGTGTTCAAGGCTGATTTGAACTCAGTGGAAGCTGAGGGTTTTCAGAACTTTGCAGGAAGTATTTAGTACCTTTCAGGATTGAATTTTTGGTAGGACACAGTGTAAATATGTGACTTGACCAAGACACACAGAGTGCAATAAGATCATTATTGATCATAAATGGTTAGAAACTCAGATTCATCTCAACTGAAAGACTCTAGTTCAGTGGTTCTAAAATGTTTTTGTTTGCAGACCACTTGAAAATTGCTGAAGGTTTCGACGGACCACTTAATGATCTTTCCAAATGTTGTTTGTACTATTGTAAAGCACTTTGGATAAAAGCACTATATTAAAAAAACCTTAATAATAATTAACTTTTTTTGTTCTACAAATAAAAGCACACAACTCATATTTTAATAGCAGTAGTCTTACCTTTCTAATGCAATGGATGTGCCCTCTCTCCCGCGCTGTGGCTGCCCCCGAGCTGGGGCTTGGAAAGAGGGGGGTCTCTCCCTCTCTCCCGTGCCATGGCAGCCCCCAAGCTGGGGCTGGGAAGGAGTGCCATCTCACCCCAGCAGCCGCAGCCCTGGAGCTAGGGAAAGTCGCCTCTTTCTCTGGCCACCACAGCCCTAAATGTCCCAAATTCCCCCCACTCCCTCTTCTCACCCCATTGCCCCCTCCCACCTATCTCCTATTCCCCATAATGCCATCTGCGTGGCTCCACTAATTAGGTGGGTGGCCCTTCATTCTCTCGTGTGCAGTCGCCCAGGCGCACACCTTAGAGGGAACTATCTGCAGACCAGCTGAATGGAGCTCAAGGACCACTGGTGGTAGACGGACCACAGTCTGAGAAGCTCTGCTCTAGTTACTTACTCATGCATTGGTTCATTACTGAGAGAGGCAATGAAGTACAATGGCTAGGACAGTAGACTAGGAGTCAGGGATTCTGTTCCTAGCTCTTTCACTGATTTGCTATGAGACTTATGATAACTGGCTTAACTTCTTTGTGGCTCAATTTCCCCACCTGTTAAAACTGGGGCAAAGTGCTTTGAGATTTATGGATGAAAAATATTATATAAGAACTAAGTATGAAATTACTCACCAAGACCACTTCTTGATGAACTCTGATTTTCACTTGAGGTTTCCTAGCTGTGCTCTAAACATGACAAACCCATCTTATGCGATGCCAGCACAAGATGACATAGTTTCTTTACCCTAAATTAAATAAATAAATATTTATATAATTTAATATACACTGGAAACAAAATTAAACTAAAATACACCAATTTAATTACTTTGAAACCAACATTTTCAGTTACAATCTTACATTTGTTTAATATATTTAAAATATAAAATAATGTCATCACTAAGGATTATCTATACACAAGCCAAATAAGAACCAAGCAACAAATTCTCGTGTGCATGTACAAGGCACAAAATTGCTTAAACTTATTCAACAAAGTGTTTGATGGATATAAGTGCACCTAGGTGTGTTACAGACTTAATCCTGGTGGCCAGGAAGATTCAAGTGATGCCAGCTCCTAATGGCTCTGAGGAGAGGTGGAGAAGGAAAAGGAAGGGCAGAGTGATTGGGATGGAGAGAAGAGGGTGTTTTCTGCTCAGAGAAGTACTCTCATGCATGCTGACTCCCTGAGATGGAGGGCCATCTCCCTAAACCACATCCTGTAGTGGCCAGAGCACTGGTTAGCAATAGCAAAAAGTGGCCTAAATCCAGGGTTAGCGGTGGCACTTAGTGGCTCAGATGCAGGGGTTGGCAGTAGGGGAACCCAGGTCCTCTTGCTCTACCAGGTTTCAACCCAAGGCCATGGGCAGGCAGTTCAGGTGTGCAACCTGGACAAGAGTACCACCCAGCCTATTCCCTGGGTCACTTCCTACCGCATCCCTGCCTCCCCAGAGACATAGTGTAGGCGTGGCTATCAGCCCACAATACATGCCACTAGAAAAGGGTCAGGAGGTTCCCTCCTCAACCCATAAACTGATGCTCCACTGTCTCTTCTGCAGTGGCTTACAGTTCTGAGTTCAGGTCGCTTCAAGGCAGCATGGGGCTTCTACTGTATTTCTGCAGGAGCTACCAGTGCAGGTTTACTCCCTTGGTCATCTTAAAGAAGATAACAGTGCGTCACATATTTCTTTAGCGTCTGTTTGCAACAATTTCAGATTCTGACATGAAAGAGCCTTTTTTCTTTAAAATCAACAAACCTATCACTGGAATCACATTTGTAGGAGTCTGCAAGTTACCCTAAAAGCTAAAAAGTATATGAATGCCTCCAAAATGTTTATGCAGAAGATCACGGTAGGCAAACACACTTTTCAGTTAAAGGGAGAAACTATTTCCTTGTATGCCAGACGATGTACAGGGACAACATCTTACAAAAAACTGATAGATAAAGCACCCAGCCCACAGTATCAAAAAGAGTTTGTAATGATTATGTAATTCTCTTGATTAGGTGTTTCTTTGTGGTCTTGTCACTTTACATCCTTCTCAATAACTTTGTGGTGGGATTCCATGGAAGCCCCAAGCATCTACTTTTCACCAAGTACAAGCTCAGTCCAGATTTGATTAATTTCAGTTTTTAATTTGTATTTACTTCTTGGCTCCACGCTTTCACTGCCACCTCCCAACTCAGGGTGTGAACTGATACAAGGCAACTACAGTAGAATGCTGTTGTTAGGTGGTGGCTATGCATGTTAAGGCCACCAAGGTCCTATACTTTTAGATTTCTATTTGTATTAGTGGGTACAAGCCAAGCCTCCTAACGGCAGCAACAAATGAGTTGAAAATACCATTTGATGCTCTTTAAGATAATATAATATCTCTCCTCTGAGAGAATTTGGTGGTAGTGTCTCCTTTGATGGAGCATTTGAACAAAGAAATGTCAATAATATTTGATATTCCTATGGCTTTTGTGATTCAGACCTCTAATACTGTTGGACTACATGTAGTCTCACAGGAGCTGGTACATGATGAAGCAATGACACAAAATACCTCCTCTTTCTTTAGGGTCTAAGAAACCTGTAAATTGCTCTAGAACAGTGTTACTCAGACTGAAGCTCAGGAGCCACAAGTGGCTCTTTAATGAGTCTCCTGTAGCTCTTTGCAGCACACGATATTAAAAAATGGTGATTTAATTATGAGCGTATCTAAGCTATTAACCAATCAGGATGCTTTTACTATTATTGACCAATTGTAGAATATTTGGTCAGTCATTTTGCTGTGAGAATTATAAATATATATATATATAGTAAATGAAACAATGAATTTACACTACTGTGGCTCTTTTGGGTAATGCTGATTGCTAATTTGGCTCCTCTATCACTGAGGTCTATCGCTCCTCTAGAAATTGTCATTATCAGTGGATAGAAGAAAATAAGATTTTGTTGTATTTAAACCCATGACGTCCTACATTAATGAATGATAACTTTTTCTGTGCTAAAGATGAAAGTGCTTTCCCCTGGATGGGATTTGGACATCATTAGTGCTAACAGCTACAATGGCACAAGACCAAGGCACACGTGAGTGGCGCTGTTCATATGCAGCTAAAATTATTGGCAGTTGGCTGATGCTTGGTACTGAGGATACCCCTGGAAAGTGCTGCACAGCATGTAGCAAAGCCCTCATAAAGTTATGAAATACTTAACTCCTCTTGAATCACTATTGAAGTATTCTTAGTATGTACACACAGGCACCTCTAGGCACAGGCGCGCAGCGGGCGGCATGGGGGGGGGGGGGGCTGGGGAGCGGTGATTTGGCGCTCCGCCATGCCCGGCGCGCGCGGGGCCCGTTCTTCCCTCGGCTCCGCTCCCGCTCGCGCCCGCTCCGGCAGGTCCCGGCCGCCGCTCTCCGGTCCCGGTGGACTGCCGCGGGCATGCGCGGAGTCAGCCCGAGGCCTCCCCCCTCCTCCCCCCCAGGGCGGGGGGGGGGGGGGGACCGCGGGACTGGGGAAGGCGCGGCGGCGCGCTCCGCTGCTTGGGGCAGCCTACTTGGTAGAGCCGCCCCTGTGTACACATCACAGGTTAAGCATAGGGTTGCGCTAGACTCCTGCAAATGTTATTTGTAAAATGAGCACTGATTGTGTGAGAAAGAGAAGGAAATTAAATTGGAATTAAATACAGCATGGAAATTTGACTAATGTGGTGGAGCCTTTTATAATGATATGTTTTTTAGCTCCCTTGAAAAACTTCAGTGTTACTCAAACCATGCCCCAACCATGCTCAAAACAAGATCAGAAAAGCAGGGGAATCATGTCTGCTGGATGAGGGATGAGCAGGAACAACCTGCAAGGAACCTGTATAGGGAGACTTTGCACCCTCATGTGCTTTGCACCCTCGTGTGCTGCACCCTTGTGTGCTCTGTGATGGCAGAATCTGCAGAGCCCTCAGGGAATGGAGAAGACAAGAGTACTGGTGTGCTAGGTGGTCCCTGTAATTGTGGATTGTACAAGGAAGCAAGTCTGGGGGGATCATGCATGGGACTGGTGTATGTCCATGAGACAATCTCTATTAAGATATGATCTGCACTATGAATAAGCTTGAACCTCCATGTTTTGTGGTATACATTTAATAAATAGATTTTTGATACCCTTACTCATGGAGTAGACCTTCCTCTACAAGTGTCCCCACTATTTTCAGTGGCACTGCTCATCCTGAAGGAAGGTGCTATTCAGTGTGCATTGAGTTGTTAGAACTTCGTCCATAAAAATAAAAATATTAAGTTACATATCAGAAAGCCTTTGACGAGGTCCCTAACAAAAGGCTTAAGCAAAGCAATATGGGATAAGAGGGAAGGACCTCTCATAGATCAGTAACTGGTTAAAAGATAGGAAACAAAGGGTAGGAATAAATTGTCAGTTTTCACAATAGAAAAGAGGGAAATAGCAGGGTCCCCCAAAGATCCGTACTGAGACCTCTGCTGTTCAACATATTCATAAGGGAAAGAACAAGTAAAAAATTACTTAGACCTAAGTTAGATGTCTTCAGATCACCAGGGTCTGATTAAATGAATCCTAGAATACTCAAGGAGCTGACTGAGGAGATATCTGAGCCATTAGCAATTATCTTTGAAAAGTCATGGAAGACAGGCGATATTCCAGAAGACTGGAAAAGGGCAAATATAGTGCCCATATATAAAAAGGGAAATAAGGACAACCTAGGGAATTACAGACCACTCAGCTTAATTTCTGTACCCAGAAAGATAATGGAGCAAATAATTAAGCAATCAATTTGCAAACACCTAGAAGGTGATAAATAACAGTCAGCATGGATTTGTCAAGAACAAAGCATGTCAAACCAACCTGATAGCTTTCTTTGACAGGGTAACAAGCCAAGTAGATGGGGGGAAGTGGTAGATGTGGTATATCTTGACTTTAGTAAGGCTTTTGATACTGTCTCACATGACCTTCTCATAAACAAACTAGGGAAATACAACCTAGATGGAGCTACAATAAGGTGGGTGCATAACTGGTTGGAAAATTGTTCCCAGAGAGTAGTTATCCTTGGTTCACAGTCATGCTGGAAGGGCATAAAGAGTGAGGTCCCGCAGGGATCAGTTCTGGGTCCAGTTCTGTTCAATATCTTCATCAATGATTTAGATAATGGCATAGAGAGTACACTTCTAAAGTTTGCGGACGATACCAAGATGGGAGGGGTTGCAAGTGCTTTGGAGGATAGGATTAAACTTCAAAATGATCTGGACAAACTGGAGAAATGGTCTGAAGTAAATAGGATGATTTCAACAAGGACAAATGCAAAGTACTCCACTTAAGAAGGAACAATCAGCTGCACACATACAAAATGGGAAATGACTGCCTAGGAAGGAGTACTGTGGAAAGGGATCTGGGGGTCATAGTGGATCACAATCTAAATATGAGTCAACAGTGCAACGCTGTTGCAAAAAAAGCAAACATAATTCTGGGATATATTAACAGGAGTATTGTAAGCAAGACACGAGAAATAATTCTTCTGCTCTACTCTACGCTGATTAGGCTTCGACTGGAGTATTGTGTCCAGTTCTGGGTGCCACATTTCTGGAATATGTGGAGAAATTGGAGAAAGTCCAGAGAAGAGCAACACATATGATTAAAGGTCTAGAAAACATGACCTATGATGGAAGATTGAAAAAATTGGGTTTGTTTAGTCTGAAGAAAAGAAGACGGAGAGGGGACATCATAACAGTTTTCAAGTACATAAAAAGTTGTTACAAGGAGGAGGGAGAAAAATTGTTGTTCTTAACCTCTGAGGATAGGACAAGAAGCAATGGGCTTAAATTGCAGCAAGGGCGGTTTAGGTTGGACATTAGGAAAAACTTCTTGTCAGGGTAGTTAAGCACTGGAATAAATTGCCTAGGGAAGTTGTGGAATCTCCATCATTGGGGATTTTAAGAGCTGGTTGGACAAACACCTTTCAGGGATGGTCTAGATCAGTGGTTTTCAAACTTTGTTTTTCTGGCAACCCAGTTGAAGAAAATTGTTGATGCCTGCGACCCAATGGAGCTGATGATGAGGGGTTTGGGGAGGGGCAGGGGCTCAGGGCTGGGGCAGAGGGTTAGGGTGCAGGGGTGAGGGCTGTGGAGTGATGCCGAGAATGAGGGGTTCAGGGTGTGGGTGGGGGCTCTGGGCTGGGGCGGGGGTTGGGGTGCAGGAGGGGGTCAGGGCTCCTGGGTGGGGCCAGAGATGAGGAGTTTGGGGTGCAGGAGGGGGCTCCAGGTTGGGGGGGGCTTTGGGCTGGGGAAGAGGGTTGGGGTGTGGACTTGGGACATGGGCTTACCTCCGGTGGCTCCTGGTCAGCGATATAGCAGGGGTGCAGAGGCAGGATTCCTGCCTGTCCTGGTGCCACGGACCATGCTGCATCCTGGAAGCAGCCAGCAGCAGGTTCGGCTCCTAGGCAGAGGTGTACAGGCGGCTCCGCATGTCTCTTGCCTTCAGGCACTGACTCCTCCAGCTCCAATTGGCTGCTTCCTGGGCAACAGGAGTGCGGAGCCGGTGCTCACGGTGGGGACAGTGCATGGAGCCCCGTGGCCCCCCTGCCTAGGAGCCAGACCTGCTGCTGGTCACTTCCGGGGCGCAGCGTGGTGTCAGAACAGGTAGGGACTAGCCTGCCTTAGCCGGGCAGCACTGCCAACAGGACTTTTAATGGCCCAGTCAGCGGTGCTGATCAGAGCCACTGCGACCTAGTGCCTTCCGTTCCACGACCCAATACTGGGTCACAACCTGCAGTTTGAAAACCACTGGTCTTGATAACACTTAGTCCTGCCTTGAGTGCAGGGGACTGGACTAGATGACAGCAGTATATAAAATCATGAATGGCATGGAGAAAGTGAATGGGGAAATATTATTTATCCTGTCACCGAACACACAAACCAGGGGTTACCCAATGAAATTAATAGGCAGCAGGTTTAAAACAAACAGAAGGAAGTACTTCTTCACACAATGCACAGGTCAACTGGTGGAACTCGTTGCCATGAGATGTTGTGAAGGCCAAAAGTCTGAGTTTTAAAAAAGAATTAGATAAGTTCATGGAGGATAGGTCCAACAATGGCTATTAACCAAGATAGTCATGGATGCAACCCCATGCTTTGGGTGTCCCTAAACCATTGACTGCCAGAAGCTGGGATGGAGGACCAGGGACAGATCACTTGATAATTGCCCTGTTCTGTTCATTCCCTTTGAAGCATCTGGCATTGGCAACTGTTGGAAGACAGGATGTTTGGCTAGATGGACCATTGTTCCTACCCACTATGGCCATTCTTATTTTCTTATAAAGAATAAAAGGAATAGAAACTTGGATCTGAACTTTGTGACTCAGGCCCATCCAGGATGACCAGACAACTAGTGTGAAAAATCGGGACAGAGGGTGGTGGAGGGTAATAAGTACCTATATAAGACAAAGCCCCAAATATTGGGACTGTCCATATAAAATTGGGACATCTGGTCACCCAAGGCCCATCTCTGGGCTGAACAAGAATGGTGAAGCCAAACACCCATGAACTTTGCAGAAATTAAGATTTGGATACAGATCTGGTTGTGAGTTTTGTGACTTGGGCCTACCTCTATAATACAGTGGTTTTCAAACTGCGGGTCACGACCCAATACTGGGTCACGGAATGTAAGGCACTGAGTTGCAGTGGCTCTGGTCAGCACTGCCAAGCGGGCCATTAAAAATCCCATTGGCAGTGCTGCCTGGCTAAGGCAGGCTAGTCCCTACCTGTTCCAACACTGTGTTGCACCCCAGAAGTGGCCTACAGCGGGCTGCCGCAGTGCGCGCCCGGGAGGTCCACCGGGGCGGCGATCGGGCGCGGGCGAGGAGGCATGAGGGCCGCGGGCGGCGCTCGGGCGACGCTCCGCAGGCGCCGCGGCTGCGCCAGGCGCAGCTGCGCGCCGCGGGACCCCGCCGCCGCCGCCGCCCCCGCGGTTCGCGTTCCTGCTCCCCGCGGCTCGGGTGCTGCTCCCAGCAGTCATGTGCTGCGGTCTTCGTCCCCGGGCCGGGTCCCGCTCGCTGGAGAGAGTGGCGGGCGCGGGGGGAGGGGGACCCGGGGGGGGACCGAGGAGCGGCAGCACACACGGCGCTGCCTGGGAGGCCCTAATTTCTCGACCGCCCCTGCCTACAGCAGGTCTGCCTCCTAGGGGTGTGTGTGGGGGATGAGGCTCTGGTTCCTGGCCAGTGGGAGCTGGGGTGGGGGGCAGTGCCTGTGGGTGAGAGCCATGCGCCTCCGCCTAGGAGCCAGACCTGCTGCTGGCTGCTTCTGGGGCACAGCGCGGCCCGCGGTGCCAGGACAGGCAGGAAGCCTGCCTTAGTACCCCCGCTGCGCCAGTGACTGTGACCTGCCTGAGGTAAGCCTGTGCCTCAATCCCCTGCCCCAGCCCTGAGCCCCCTCAAACCCAGAGCCTCTTCCTGAATCCCAAACCCCTCATCCCAGAGCCCTGACCCCTTCCCTCATGCCAATTCTCTGCCCCAGCCCTGAGCCCCCCCAAACCCAGAGCCCCCTCCTGCACCCCACACCGCTCATACCCAGCCCAACCCCAGAGCCTGCACCCCAGCCCAGAGCCCTGACCACCTCCTGCACCACAACCCCTTGTCCCAGCCCTGAGCCCCTCCCACACCCCAAACCAGGGGCAGCTCCAGGCACCAGCAAGCCAAGCGCGTGCCTGGGGCGGCAAGCAACGGGGGGCTCTCTGCCGGTCGCCCCGAGGGCAGCAGGCAGGTTGCCTTCGGCGGCATGCCTGCAGAGGGTCCGCTGGTCCCCCGCTTCGGGGGACCTCCCGCAGGCTGCCGCCGAATCCGCGGGACCGGGGACCTCCCGCAGGCAAGCTGTGGAAGGCAGCCTGCCTGACGTGCTTGGGGCGGCAAAATGCCTAGAGCTGCCCCTGCTCCAAACCCCTCTTCCCCAGCTCAGTTGGGTCACAGGCATCAACAATTTTCTTCAACTGGGTCGCCAGAAAAAAACTTTGAAAACCGCTGCTATAATGGACCCAACCAGAAGCCCCCTCCCCTCCTCTCCCAAGCGCTCTGTGGATTGGGAGCCAGATTCCTCCACTGGGCCCGGCTCTGGTTATCAGCCACTATTTGTCGGTCCAGCAGAAGAGGGCTGCCCCACTTCGTAGCCCTCAGGACCCAAATATTTCCTGCCTGTCTCACTCCTCACTCCAAGCCAGAAGCCCTCCTGCGTGCGCTGCCCTGCGCGTCTCGCTCTGTGCACCAGGGGGGGTGGTCTCTCCCCGGCGCCTCGGGACGGGCTGCCGTGCACACAGCAGAGGCACAGGCAGAGCGCACGGAGCCTCTCACCTCCGGCTGCCCCCGCCGCGTGCGCCCCGGCAGCGCCAGGGGACCCCGCGGAGCATGGCAGCGGCGGCGCCGCAGGGGAGCCGCGCCGCTCCCTCACCGCTGGCGCCGGGCGCCGGGCTCTTCCTCGTGGTCTTGTCCCCCTTCCTCACCCTGCGCCCCGGGGCCGCCCAGGTGGGGCCGCCCGGGCTCAGCCTCCATCCGCCCTATTTCAACCTGGCCGAGACAGCCAGAATCCGGGCGACGGCCACCTGCGGGGAGGAGAGCGGCGGCGGGAGGCCCCGGCTGGAGCTGTACTGCAAGCTGGTGGGAGGCCCGGCCGCCGCCCCCGCGGGGCACACCATCCAGGTACCTCCCCTGGCTGCGGCGGCGGCGGGGATCCCCGGCCGGGGCGCGGGTTAGCACGGGCTAGGGGCCTCCGGGGCATGGCGCACGGGCTGCCCGCCCTGGAGAAGCGGGACAGGTGCGCACCGGAGGCAGCGCTGGGCTTCGTCTCATTCCTCCCCGCCTTTCATTGCCCGGCCGGTGGCCCGCGCGGCGCGATTCCCCCACCCCACTCCGGAGAGATTTTGCGTGGGGAGGGGGAGCGGTTGGGGGTTGAGCTCCAGAAGGGCCAGGTTAGTTTAGGCTTAAAAGCCTGGATGGGCCCGCCTGGCAAAGTGCCCATCGGAATCTCAGCTCCCCCAAAGTCTGGGCGTGTTTGGGTGCGGTGGTGTGCGGGCCCTTCTTTAGGTAATAGACAAGAGGTGCAACTTGAACTCAGGACCGCACCTTGCCTGCACAGCCTCTGCCCTCAGGGAGCACTTTGTAGTCTCCCCAAAGCTTGCAGTATAATTTTGTTTGACCTCTAGTTAAAGACTAGTCCCCAGTAAGCAACTGATGGTGGCGGTTACTTTAAGCCATGTTTCCCTGAATATTTTTAAGTGGCTCGGGTTATATTGTGGGGCAGGAAGACAAGCCAGGATCCAGTGATCTCATTACTGTTTGTAGGAAAAAATATAGGGAGCAGAAGAAGAGGGGCACAAGTATGTTCCTGTATCTGTGCCTGTTTTCCCTCAGCCCTCCCTACACCCTTGCATTGGTGTTTGAAGAGCTGACAGATGTGAAGCTATAACCTCTGGATCCTGATTTCCTCTGTGCTCAGGGAAGGAGCCCAGCTGCCCAATCCCACTTACTCAGTTTTTCTTAATACAGTTTGGAAAGCAATCTCCCTCCACTCCACCTGCCTGGAAAGCTGTGTGGTGCAGGATCGCCTTGCTCTCCCAATCTCTCCCAAGCACTGAAGGGTTGGGCAGAGTAGATCAGATGCCGTACGGCTTTTATGCTTGTTCCCATCCCCAATTCTTCAGTGTTGGCAGAGGTGTATACTAATAACTGCTGCATCAGGAAAGGGCCCTCTAGGCTTTGGAGGGGGAAATGCCTTTTAAAGTTGTATTAAGAAGACCCAACACGTGTCCTGGTTTTTACAAGTACTGAATCCTGAGCCTCATAATGTACCCCTTAAGCTACTTGTGGGATGATGCCAGAGATTCCTGTGGGAGTTGGGGGAGGGTGTTGTTCTCTCTGAGAAGAGAGTGTGAGGGGAGGGGTGGTAGGAAAGGATAATGAGAAAGCTGCAGATGCTGATCTGACCTATCTGGTCATGAGACCTAGGTGCACCTTATGACTGCCACAAAGAGAAAAAAAGAAAGCAAAATTCCCAGGGATGGGTTGATAGAAATACACTTTCTCCAGGTGGTTTGGCAGAAACTTGTGTGAACTTGTCTGTCAGGAAGGTGAGTAAAAAGTAACATTAACCACTGATCCAATGCAATGGACATGCAGTATCAGCTCTGGCAGTACATTACTACAGGGGAGATGTTGGGGATAGTTTGACAAACATTCTTTAGGACTTTCAAAGGAATTTGTTTTGGGGTAGGAGTGAGGGAGAGAGTTAGAAGAGGGTCAAAATAGGATTTAAAATAGGTTGTTACAGAATTATGGGGTCAAATTTGTGACTACAATTGATAGAAGGACTAGGCAAGTCATTTTTACAGGAACTTGAAAAAGGGGTTGTGTTGTGTCAGTTTTATTTCAAGAATCATTCCTGTTTGGGGGGGGGGGGGGGAGTTTCTCTCCATAGTTTTTTCAGGGGAAAGATCAAGAGGAATGTGCTATCCTCAACAAATGCTGATAGTGCCTTTCTTCCATATCACACTATAATCTGTTCTCAATTGACTTTGTATTTCTATAATGCCTTTCATCAGAAAATATCAAAGTGCTTTACCAATACTAACAAACTGCACAACATTCTGTTTTACAGATGGGAAAACTGGGATGCAGATTAAGTGACCAGACCAAGGTCACAGAGGAAGTTTGTGACAGGCAGGAATACCTTTGCTCTTAGTTCTGTGCTTTAAGCATAAGGCTATCCCTTCTCCCTTACATATTCAGCTGAACCTTGCTGTTTGATACTTGGTTAACACAGACACCACATAATTTGAACAGAAAATGCAGCAATCTCTCCCTATTTCTCAGCAGTGCTTTAATAGCAGAATAGTGTAGTGTGATCTCATACTACTAACATTCTATAAAGTATTAGAAGTCATTAAATATAAACTACAAATAAACAAAATCAAATAAGTAAACAAAGTTAATTCCATGATGCAATATCCTTGCTTTCTTGTCTTTTGTCTTTTTATATACTATACCACTTGTAAGTGTGAACTAATGAGGTTTTACTGTATGTAGGGAGAGGATAGAAAGAAGGAGAATTCCCTTTGTTAAATATTTACCTTACAGGTCCTGGGTTAGAAGCCAGTTGTGGTTTGTGCCTGATCCAAATTCCTGGAAGAATTACTGATCTCTCAGACCTGGCTCAAGGAAACATGTTTTGCTTCTTACAGTATTTGTATAAACGTGGATACAGCAGAGTCTCTCTCCAGTTTCAACAAAGCTCCATTGAGATACATAACATAAATACTTCTGTAGTTTACCAGCAGTTGTTGTGATTCAAGAGGGGTTGGAAATTCTTTCAAAAGGCCAGGGAAATCCAGCCACAGAAAATGTGATAAGAGCACAGTGTACATATTATCAAACTGCTCCACCTCTAAAGTTCAAATACACTTTAAATAAGAGAAGAGAATCTATCTTTGTGGTAAGACTTGCAAAAATGGACAAAAGTGCATTAAATTCCTATGAAATCTTATCTCATAAGATTTTAACAAACACACACACTTATATATAGTACTCTGTATTAAAAAAACTCACAGGGAGAGAATGTAAGGTTTATGTAAGGTTAAGGCTGATATTGACCATAGCCACAATAACAAAAGAAATTCCAAGTTAAGGTGATACTGTACACTTAACTCCCTCCATTGTACCTTACTATTGAGGTATGTCCAGGTCTGGATTGTGGCTGGCCCTACACAAGTTTGTAAGTGCAAGGGGAGACAGTCCAAGCAGTTTCTCCTAGTCTTATGCCTGGTTCATGGGGTAACCACAAAGTGGATGGGGAGTGGAGTCACTGCTCTATGCTAGTGCCATCACTAGCCTCCCCAAAGAGGATGAGGAGGAGCAGAATGGCCTCAGCTTTGCTCTCTGGAGCTAACCTGGCACCCTTAGTGTACACTTTTAATGCATGGCATAGTGTTTACTGGAGTTTGCGCTCCCAGGGAGCTACAGGAAGAATTCAGCGTGAGTCATCCACCATTCCTCCTAGGGTTTCCACTGCAGTGAGGCCCCTCCACACAACTCAGCTACCTGATATGGGCTGAGCCTGTAAGGCACTGTCCAACCCACAGTATAGCATACAGTCTGTTTCCCTTAATCAGCATATTGGTAAATTGGCCATTCACTAAATTAGGATGATTTTCAGTGAACAGATTCAGTGCAATGCTGTGCATTCCAGTGATTCACAATGATGGATAAATGGCGTGTCTGGGACTGGCTGATAGTAGTAGTGCGCAGATGTGAATTAGCATTTGGTAGCATACCTGGTCTGCTGTGGGGCACATAACTGTCAGATATTATTATGATGTAACCAAGACCTGCAATGAGGTTCTTTTCTGTTGTGTAGATAGGACCTTTATCTTCACTGGGTGTAAATTGTGTACATTGGCATACTTCCATAGATTGCTTGTTGGTGATCTCAGTTTGAAAACTGAAACTGCATTCTGCACACTTGGGAGAACTGCAGGAGACAAGGATAATTAAATCACTAGCAAATGCACACCTGCCCTGGTGATGAATTCAAGCCAAAATCAAACAATGTCTTGAGGCTCAGTACCTTGAAATTTAGACATGTGCAGTCTACCAGACAGGCTTCAGTGTGGAATGCCTGTAGATATTGCCAGTGGGAAGCAAGGGAGAATGGTTTGTCTAACAATTTATTTTCTTTCATTTCTCGCTCTCTGTTTTGTTGGCAGGTATGTGGAATGTACTTTACATAACTGAAACTCCAGCTGTTGCAGGATCATTCTTTGAATTATGTATTGGGAAAATTATTAAATCTTGAGTTCAGATCTTCAAGTACTGCAGTTTCTTTACAATAACCCATCTCCCAACACGTGCATTTTATATTCCTAATTCAGTTATATGTTCACTCTCATCTTTACTTTAAGGCTATCATGGGAGTGTAGTTTAAAATGCTGAAACTACACTAGCAAGAACTGTGTTAAAACAAGGCTGTTGCTGCATAATTCTAGCATGACCAGTGTGGACATGGATTTCTTTTAAAGACTCATGCTTCAATATTGTTATAAAACCATGCTCTGGTCACTATTACACATGCTTCTTTCTGGCTGTGATAGAAAATGGTATCACTGACCCGTAGTGCAGTATATGACAAGTTGTGTCTATGCTGGCAAACCTCACTAATGCACAGCCTGAGTTTACAGTAGCACCCTGGTTTAACTTGGTCCTTTGTACATAAGTAAAACCAAACCCGGTTTTAGCATGATTGGAGGAGCATCATGTTATCACATAATCCCTGGATAGTTCATCAGCCTGTGTATGATTTGCCCAAGCCTTTTTTCTAAATGATCCTTGACATTCTTAAGAGTTAATCCCTGACCCAGGCTGACAAATACAGTATTGACTGACACAAACTCAGACTCCATTTCTTGTGAAGTCTATATTGTATGCTATACTTGTTCAATACTTGTCAGAAAGTGGGGCAGCTGCAGCTGCACTGATGTTGACAATGGTTTAAATGCTAGTGTAGACAGGACCAAATCATTTTCAACACTACATTAAATCTTGGATGAAGTCTTCTTGAAATAGTGACAAACTTAGCCTTGTATCACAAGTGCTAACCAGTTGTTGCACTGTGTTGCTGCACCCTTTGCTGATAGCAGAAACAGAATGTTCTGGTATAAACAAGGCTAAAGGGCTGCCTTTATTATAATCTCTACCTATACCGTGACCCTATACATGTTCACAACCCTTCGATATCACAACAGGTGCCTTAGGTTGTGTCTACAGTAGACTTCTTCAGGAAATCTCCAGCCATTGCACCAGCACCAGGGCAGCTTCACCTGTGGTAGCAAAGGTGAAGGCAAAAGAGTAGACATGATGACACTGGTGTTTTTACCACTGTGTCAATTATACCTGAATAGAGTAGGTCTAGATGATATGGTGGTAAAAACACTGGTGAACATGCACTAGTGTCCTGTCTCCACTCTTGCTCTCACTTTGCTATCATCAGTGGATAGGGTAGATAAAAAATAACATTACTGGAATAGAATGTGATGGGGAGAGAGAGACCCTTGGAAACTGACTTTACTAATTTTAACTATTTAAGAGTATTTGGATAGTAGAATATAGTTTTATTAAGGAAAAATATAGCTTTGTTAACTCCACTAGCAGTTAAATTAGAAGCCAATTAGATTTTCTAAAGAGTATTCATTATTATTCCTTTATAGTACAATAGGCTTTATATATTATCAGAGAGAGACAGAGGATTTCCAGAAATTGGTTTTAATTATGTATTTAAAGGGCTGGCAGCCTCCATAAATAAATGCTTTAATTGTCTTAAAAGGCATTTCTCCAAATTTGCATGTTCTTTGGTTTTTCTTGGGGTGCATTTTGTCAAAAGTCCATGATTCAGCACCAAAACATATTACACAGCCTGACATGGACAGAACTTGAAGGAAATTTTGAGTATAAGCTAATGTCCACTTTAGGCCTTGTTTATGCCAGTTTTTGCAACTTTTCCCACTTTTGTTAATGCCAGTTCACCTTTTTCAGGGCTTGTCTACACTTGTCTATAGCAATGCTATAGCACTTCAGTGAAGATGCTATCTATGCTGACAGGAGAGCTTCAGCATAGGTATTCCGCCTCCCCGAGAGGCAGTAGCTGTATTGATGGGAGAAGCTGTCCTGTTGCCATAGCACTGTCTATACTGGGAGTTAAGTTGGTAGAATGGCACTTGTGGATTTCCCACACCCCTGAGCGACGTAGTTAAACCAACATAAGTTGCTAGTGCAGACCAAGCCTCATTGTTAGCAACATTAAGAACTCTGCTGTAGGCCAGCTGCTGCCAGTGTTTTGCATACTATGCTATCTAATCTTGTGCAAAGGAAAACTAATTAAAACAGTTCTTAAAATGCTGGTACTAGCTGCTGACCAGTCTAGACTAGGGCTGCCAAATGTTAACAGTGGTGGAACTGAACCTGTGTTAGTAACAGTGTACTCTAGGCCAAAGTATGGCAGAGGAATCTGTCTCTGAGATTCACTGATCTTAGGAAGGGTTAGTACTTCAACAGACTCTGGTTCCAGATGCTTAGGCAGTGATTTCCACGCCAGTTCAGTGGGCTGACTTTCTTGAAAACTTGGCAGCAAAAATGTACTGCTTAATATTACTTTTTTATTTAATTTAAATGACTTTAATAGATTATAATGAGTTTAAGCCTTAACACAGGTTGTCATAATTTCAAATTTAATTCTAAATAGATTCATTTTTAAAAATAAACCCATATTTACATTTAAAAAAAATCTGATTTAAATTTAAATATCTGATTTTTTTTAATTAAAAAAAACATAGATTTTTTTTATCTGCCCTGCTCTTTCTCTGGATTTAGTATGTGGGTGATGGTGACCTATGATACACAGGAGTTTAGACTAGATGATCTGATGGTCTCTAGTGGCCTTAAATTCTATGATTCTCTGTGCCTCCACTCCCTGTCTGTAAAATGGGTATGTTAGTACAGTAAAAGCTGTTTTATCCGGCACTTCACCAACTGGTAAGCTCTATAAACGGGCATTTCTGATCTTCATTGAAAGTCCGGTCTATAGTCCGGTTGGCACGGGGCTGACAGGTCATTGGGGTGTGGGAGGGGATGCGGAGCACGGGCTCTGAGAGAGTGTTTGGGTGCAGGAGGAGGCTTGGGGTGCTGGATCCGGGGGGCGCTCACCTCAGGCGGCTCCCCGCAAGTGGTGACCTGTCCCGGCTGCTCCTAGGCAGAGGCACAACAGGCGGCTCTGCATGCTGTCTCCGCCCGAAGGAGCCGCCCCTGCAGCTCCCATTGACCATGGTTTGCAGCCAGTGGGAGCTGCAGAGCCAAAACTTGCAGTGGGGACAGCCAGGGGTGGCTCCAGGCACCAGCACAGCAAGTGCGTGCCTGGGGCAGCAAGCCGCGGGGGATGGCCTGCTGGTTGCTGTGAGGGCGGAAGTCAGGCAGCCTTCGGCAGTGTTTCTGTGGGAGGTCTGCCGGTCCCGTGGTTTCGGCAGCAATTTGGCGGCGGGTACAACGAATGCGCGGGACTGGCAGATCACCCGCAGAAATGCCGCCGAAGGCTGCCTGACTGCCATGCTTGGGGCAGCAAAAAACACAGAGCCGCCCCTGGGGACAGCGCACAGAGCTGCCTGTTGTTCCTCTGCCTAGGAGCAGCCAGGACAGGTCACCACTTGCAGGGAGCTGCCTGAGGTGAGTGTCCCCTGGATCTGACACCCCAAGCCCCCTCCCACTCCCCACTCCTCATGCCCTTGAGCCCCCTCCTGCACCCAAACTCCCTCTCTCCTAGTTAACTGGCATTTTAAATTTACCGGTACCCCCATTCTCCCAACATACTGGATAAAACAGCTTTTACTGTACTTCTCTTGCTCAAAAGGGTGTTGTGAGGATTAAATACATTTAAAAAATGATGAGGTGCTTAGATACTATGTCACTGAGGGCCATATAAGTACCGTAGAACATAGATAAAGAGAACTAACGTATATAGAGGACTACTTACTTACACATTGTTGGAGGTGTTCATTTTGAGAGGAATGGAAGGGCCAGTAGCCTTGTAATAATGCAGGCTGTGAAACTGAATCCCAGTAGAGAACTGACTATTTTGAAATGCAGATTACTCTGCTCCTGGAGCATGCTGGGAAATGGGGAGGAGTCTTGGGTTTTTTATAAACAGGGCCTCTTTCTCAAGTCTTAGAAGAATTGAGAAGCTATTCCTTGGTGTGATTTGTATGTTAGTGTTATATTTTGCTTCCGATGTTTTGTTTCAACTTTTAGCAGTTTAGGCATGTTGTTTATCGGTTTTTAATAAAGACTGTTTTAAGTGAAAGAAACCAAACCTAAATCTCTGGTCTACTCTTGTCATCTACTACTAAAATGAAAATGGAGAACCCCAAAATACTGTAGACTGTGGTATCACTGGCATAACTTGTACACTTCAGAATCTGCTGCTATTTAGTCATTCGGGGGATGTCTGTAGCATTATCCTGTTATCCGCTATCTCAGAAGTCCACATGCAGAATCCAGTATGCAAATAATTTGGAAACCCCTGAAAAGTTTTGACTCCAGTGAATGGATTACAATATTACAAACATAATGACAGACCCGATGGCAACGTCAGCAAAAGTGTAGGATTTGAGTATGTGCTTAAAATTAAATGAGGGGTAAGGCTCAGATCCTCCAAGGTCATTAGTGCCTAACTCCCATTGATTTCAATAGGAGTTAGGCACATAAATACCCTTGAGATCTGGGCCTATGTGCTTTCTTGAATAAAAACGGGCTTTGCACATGCTTAAGTGCATTACTGAATTTGTGTGCATATCTTGATGTCATCGCAAAAGTGGGCCTTGATAGTTTCACTAAAATGTCAGTAAAATTATTAATATCATCATGGTCTACTGTAGTTTCTTTGGAAAAGGTTTGTTTTAATGATAGTTTAATATATAAGAAAATGAATGCTTATGATATTTTAATTATGCATTCCATTTTAGTTATTAGGAAAATATTTTTACATAAAACCAGAAATACACCATCAAAAGCAAAACAAAATCTTACCACACACCCAATCAAAGCCCTACCTAAGTATCATAGTTAGCAGTAGGATCCATCACTCATAATTTAATGGAAAGATGTGTCTAATTCTCAGTCAGAGCAAACTGAGCATAAATCTTTTGTTCTGTTGTCTTTCAGGGACAGTTTTGTGACTATTGCAATGCAGCTGATCCCAATAAAGCTCACCCAATAACCAGTGCTATTGATGGAACTGAACGCTGGTGGCAAAGTCCTCCTCTCTCTTTAGGCTTACAGTATAATGAAGTGAATGTCACTTTAGATCTTGGACAGGTGAGTACGTGATCATTTTATGTGGAGTGTTAATGGGTTTGGCCATATACTGTATCAATACAAAAGTCTTACAGTAGCAAGATGAAAATGCTTGAATTAAGAATCTTGGTCTGCCATGTGAGTCTTTTGTGGTTTATGTTCTGCGATTGTTACAGATTTAACTTTACTTAAGTGATTATCTTTTTCAGGAATGTTGATTGTGGGTTCTTGCCACAGACAATATATTGGTTGCTATGAATTGGCGCCACTGGAATCTAAACACAATTCATTAATCTAAAGCTGCATAGGATCACCCCCGTGGAACTCAGGCTTTGCCTTTTATTCCATAAGCTCTTCCCCCATGGCTCAAGGGGAAATTCATGCTGCACACTCTCTTGATGACAGTAGCTGGAAGAGGATTACTTTAACAATAGGTGGATTCCATTAGCCATCCACAGCAAGCCTTCTGCTCTCTGGTGGACACTATCTTAAAAGAAGAAAATTATTGATTTAGAGCAGCCCAGAAAGAAAGACACAACAGAGGCAGGTAGATGGGTGTTAATACAAATATTCAGGCTTCCCCTGCAGGGGAGAAGCAAGTAGCTAACACTAAAGACTCTGCATATGTAAATTCAGCTTTTTAGCTATAGGGACAGATTCTCAGCTGCCATAAATAGGCACAGCTTCATTAAAGTCAGCTGTGCTCTGCCAGTTTACACCAGCTGAGAATATGGCCCATAGTCTTCATTCCCATTATGTTCTTGCTCAGTCTCAGTCCAGATCTGTTCAATGAGGGGTTTCTTAGAAATGTTTCTTTGAACCAGTTTAGTTGTAGGGTTCTATCATTTAGGCAATAAGTGTTTTGGTGTAGAAGCCTGTGAATCTTTACTGATGATTAAGGCTGAAAGTCTGTCACAGAGGTCATGGAAATCACGGATTCTGTGATTTTCCGGGACTTCTGCGACAGCCAGTGTGCCTGGCCCGGGGGTCGCCTGAGCAGCTCATGCAGCCCCTGGGCCCGCCGCACTGGCCGCTGCTGGGGCATTCTCAGGCCACCACACCCCCTTTCCCCAGCAGTAGCAGGGGTCTCGGGCTGCCATGCCCCCCACCCCCAGCACCACAGACTCATAGACTTTAAGGTCAGAAGGGACCATTATGATCTTCTAGTCTGACCTCCTGCACAACGCAGGCCACGGAATCTCACCCACCCACTCCTGTAACAAACCCCTGACCTATGTCTGAGCTATTTAAGTTCTCAACTTGTGGTTTAAAGACTTCAAGGTGCAGAGAATCCTCCAGCAAATGACCCGTGCCCCACACTGCAGAGGAAGGCGAAAAACCCCCAGGGCCTCTGCCAATCTGCCCTGGAGGAAAATTCCGTCCGGACCCCAAATATGGTGATCAGATAAACCCTGAGCATGTGGGCAAGACTCACCAGCCAGACACCCAGGAAAGAATTCTCTGTAGTAACTCAGATCCCACCCTATCTAGTGTCTCATCACAGGCCATTGGGCATATTTACCACTAATGGTCAAAGATCAATTAATTGCCAAAATTAGGGTATCCCATCATATTATCCCTTCCATAAACTTATCAAGCTTAGTCTTGAAGCCAGATATGTCTTTTGCCTCCACTGCTCCCCTTGGAAGGCGGTTCCAGAACTTCACTCCTCTGATGGTTAGAAACCTTCTTCTAATTTCAAGTCTAAACTTCCTGATGGCCAGTTTATATCCATTTGTTCTTGTGTCCACATTGGTACTGAGCTTAAATAATTCCTCACCCTTCCTGGTATTTATCCCTCTGATATATTTATAGAGAGCAATCATATCCCCCCTCAGCCTTCTTTTGGTTAGGCTGAACAAGCCAAGCTCTTTGAGTCTCATTTCATAAGACAGGTTTTCCATTCCTCAGATCATCCTAATAGCCCTTCTCTGAACCTGTTCCAGTTTGAATTCATCCTTCTTAAACATGGGAGACCAGATCTACACACAATATTTCAGATGAGGTTTCACCAGTGCCTTGTATAACGGTGCTAACACCTCCTTATCTCTACTGGAAATACCTCACCTGATGCATCCCAAGACCGCATTAGCTTTTTTCACGGCCATATCACATTGGCGGCTCATAGTCATCCTGTGATCAACCAATACTCCGAGGTCCTTCTCCTCCTCTGTTACTTCCAAGTGATGCATCCCCAGTTTATAACAAAAATTCTTGTTATTAATCCCTAAATTCATGACCTTGTACTTTTCACTATTACATTTCATCCTATTACTATTACTCCAGTTTACAAGGTCATCCAGATCTTCCTGTAGGATATCCCAGTCCCTCTCTGTATTGGCAATACCTCCTAGCTTCATGTAAAAGCAGCAAAGAATCCTGTGGCACCTTATAAGAGTCTTCATTCACCCACCAAAGCTCATGCTGCCCTCTCTGATACTTGATTCCTAGCTTCATGTCATCCGCAAAATTTATTAGCACATTCCTACTTTTTGTGCCAAGGTTAGTAATAAAACGATTAAATAAGATTGGTCCCAAAACCGATCCCTGAGGAACTACACTAGTAACCTCCTTCCAGCCTGACAGTTCACCTTTCAGTACGACCTGTTGTAGTCTCCCCTTTAACCAGTTCCTTATCCACCTTTCAATTTTCATATTGATCCCCATCTTTTCCAATTTAGCTAATAATTCCCCATGTGGAATTGTATCAAATGCCTTACTGAAATAGAGGTAAATTAGATCCACTGTGTTTCCCTTGTAGGCTTTCTGCTTTTTCTTAATCACCTCTCTGAGATGCTTGCTCATCCAGCTTGGTCTACAACTCCTGCCTATGATTTTTTCCCCTTTCTTGGGATGCAGGCTTCTGATAGTTTCTGCAACTGTGACTTGAAGTAAATCCAGGCACCAGCGGGTGTCTCGGGCCACATTCTCCTCCCCCACTCCAGCACCAGAGGGGGTCTTTGGCTGCCACACTCCCCCAGCAGCAGTGGGGGTCTTGGGCCACCACGCTGCCCCATCCCCCCAGCAGCAGTAGGGGGCCCGGGACGTGCACCCCCAACCACCTGCAATGCCTCTGGGCTGCCCCCCGCCCAAGCACCCACAATGCCCCCAGGCTGCCCCTTACCCCAGGGCACCCAAGATTTAGTCAGGGGTATATAGTACAAGTCATGGACAGTCACGAGCTGTGAATTTTTGTTTACTACCCATAACCTGTCCATGACTTTTACAAAAAATACCCGTGACTAAAATGTAGCCTTACTGATGATAAAATCTCTAAAGCACAAAAAAAAAATTGGAACAGGCACAAATTACTACTACATTATACAGTGTATATTAAAAGTAAAATAGCCATTGTTGATCTTAGGCAAGCTTCTGCCAAGATCCTGCAAACACACATGTGAGTAGTTCCCTTGAAGTCAATGATATTATTCTCATGCTTAAAGTTAGAAATGTAAGATTTGAAGATTTGGCCCTCAGTTTATAGAAAGTTGAATGGGATGAAAAACCAGGTGGGAACTGTTCACTTGGTGTAGAATTGGAAATAGGCCTATTATGCTCTTCTCGTTCTCAGTTATTTCATAATATTGCCATTGTCTGAGTTCTGGAAACAGGCTGATAGCTCTGGCCTGTACTTTTTATACGCACGATTCTTTTCTCTAAGCTTTCCAACTCAGAAGTAGGGAAAACATTCCTCAGTTTTATTCATATCTCCGTGTATGAGATTTTGTAATAAAATCTTTAGCGGGAACCCTCTTAATTTGCATCTCCACTGTTTTATATGCTTTATAAATATATTTTCATTTGCTTCTATTCAGTATAAAAACAGGTGAACATAATATAGACCAGAACAACAAATAGGAATAGAAAATTGAACTAAAGGTAGTTCGATAGCACAGAAGGCTTTTTTTGGGATGGGGTGGGGTGGAGGGGGTGGGGGAAACACATCTATATACCACATCTTTTAGTGATGTTCTGTGTTTCTATCTGAGAATAACTTGAAAGTTCGAGCTTCCAGTTTAAAAAGGGGTCACTGCTTTTAGTTGCCTGAGTTTTTGTGTACCCAGGTTGAATGACCTTCAACCCAGGTTGAAGACCCCTGATTCTTCAAAGTTGCTGATTTCAGTTGGAGCTGCAGGTGCTCAGCACTTCTGAAAATCAGGACTAACAGCTCCCATCCTCAAAGGATATTTAGGCAGCTAAGTCCTATTGAAATCAGTGGGCATCTAAATATTTTTTTGAGGATCTGGGCCAACATGTCTCAGGTTGGGGACCCCATGTCAGTGGCCATTTTTGGAAATTTGTGTATAAAAGTACAGTACATTGTGCTACAGAAGATTCTCTTTTTGACTACAGTAACTATTCATTGACATTGTTCATATAGGCTGTTCAGTTCTTGCTTAATAAGCTTTCAAGTGAATTGATTTTATGGGAAGGATCATGGTCTACTAATTAAAGATAAAGGCTGGGTTCTGTATGCAGCTCTGCCACTGACTTACTGGGTGATCTTGGGCAAATCAGTCTCTGTGCCTTAGTTTTCTCTTCTGTAAAATGGGGTTAATACTTCCATACCTCACACAAATGTTCAGGATTAATTCCACAGTGTTTTTGGAGCCGTTTAATATACTTGTGCAAAAGTGGTGCAGAAATGCAAGATGGAAATGGAGGTTTTTCAGTAGTTAAACTAAACTTGTGTGATTTTTGTTTTATAGAATTTTTTTATTTAAAACAAATTTAAATGAATTATACATGTCTGTATTATATCTTGGTTACATTTCTCCACTACACCTCTATGGCGAGAGCCAGAGGTAGGGCCCTACGAAATTCACGGTCCATTTTGGTAAATTTCACAGTCCTAGCATTTTAAAAATTTTGAATTTCACAGTTACAGATATTTGAATCTTAAATGTCAGGGGTTATCACAAATCATGATTATGTATTTAAAAATATAAATATGCAAAGCCCTTAAGTCAGCGTTTCTCAATCTGGTGATCCTGACCCAAAAAGGGGCCACAATGCTATTGTGGGGGGTTCGCAGTATTACCACCCTTACTTCTGTGCTGCCTTCAGAGCTGGGTGGCCAGAGAGTGGCAGCTGCTGGCTGGGAGCAGTGCAGAATTAAAGGCGGCATAGTATGATATTGCCACCCATACTACTGCGCTGCTGCTGCTGCCAACGACGCAGAAGGGCGGCAATTCCATACCATACCATGCCATCTTCATTTCTGTGCTGCTGCTGGCAGTCGCTCTGCCTTCAGAGCTGGGCTCCCAGCCAGCAGCCACCACTCTCCAGCCGCCCAGCTCTGAAGGCAATTCTGCAACCCTTCTACTTTAGCGAGATTTCTTGGTCCATGACGCGTTTTTCAGGGCCATGAATTTGGTAGGGCCCTAGGCATAGGCCATGTCTTCACTGCAGTTAATTTGGTGATTAGCCTAGTCCAGGTGTGAACGGCCACACCGAAAAGCCATATCCAAGTTATAAATCATAGAATCATAGAACTGGAAGGGCCCTTGAGAGGTCATCTAGTCCAGTCCCCTGCACTCAAGGCAGGACAAAGTATTATCTAGACCATCCCTGACAGGTTAGGGGCAACACCTGAGTAAGAGCTCTGGAAACTTCTGCAATGAAGACATATTCATAGAAAGTTTAGGACTTCTACTTTGCCTGGTATTGATAACATTGTCTAATAATTTGTCAGTTTAAGTCTGCACAATGGTAACATGATATTCAGCAGGAGGCATACAGCTAATGTTGATGTGTGAGCTTCCTTTACCTTCTGAGGTACAGACATGATATTTTCACTCCAACATATACATGCAATAATTAGTTTTATGAATGTAGGAAATATCTGTTAATTTTGTTCTTTCCTTTATTTTAATGTTGTTAGGTTTTAAATAGATTTTCTCACTAAGCAAACAGTGGCTTTTTGAGACAGTTAGATTCCAGTTGTGGGCACCCTGCAGCATTCTGTATGTGATGTAATGTAGTTTGCAAACTGAACCCTACCCTTTGGTTTGCAATCTACCAACCTCTTTGTGTTTGAAGGTCTCCAATCCCCAGAGGTCCCAAGGAGCATCCTGTCTATTTCTCATCCCAGGATCTACTTTGCTTCTACTAAAAGCACCGGGCCTGCTATGTAACCTTTGCTTCTATGGAGAATCTGGTGGCAGATGCTTGACTGATGTTCTTAGAATCATAGATTATTAGGGTTGGAAGGGACCTCAAGAGATCATCTAGTCCAACCCCCTGCCCAAAGCAGGACCAATCCCCAAATGGCCCCCTCAAGGAACTCACAACCCTGGGTTTAGCAGGCCAATGCTCAAACCATTGAGCTATCCCTCCCCCCCTTCTTTTTTAGATGTTGGATGCACCCCTCCCTTCATGTTTTGGGGGAAGGATGCAGGCTGTGTGCTCTCTGTCCATCAGACTCTTCAGAGACTACCTGATATATACTATTATTTCCCAGTCAATAAAGGTTTTCTGGGCAGAAGGTTATGTTCTCTTTGCTGCTCCAGCACACTTGACAGAGATGGCTCCACGTTCCCTAGCATGGGAACTAAGGAACCCCAAGAGCCGATAGGCTGATGGCCTTGGGTCTTGTGGTAGTGGGGTATGCTTGTAGACATGGGGGTAAGATAGGTCGGTGGGTTCTTTTCCCACTTTATAGACTTAGTCCCACTCCTCTCTGTTTAATGAATTAAACTTCAACTCCAGGATCAATTTGAATTTGAGGTTCACTCTTAGTATTTTGCATGATACCCACACACCTACTCCACATCAGTCTGATGTGTATAAAACATTCTAATAAAGGCCATTGGCACAGTGCTATTAATGAAGAAGACATGGTAAGGGCTGTGGCCCCAAATACAGCAAGGTGTATAAGCTCAGGCCTAATTTTAAGCATGTGAGTAGACCCATTAGTTTCAATGGAATTACTCATCTGCTTGTTTAAAAGTGTTGTAGAACTGGGGGCTGTAATACTGAAAGGAAGAGGGAAATATGACTAACCATCTAGGGGACAATTGTTCTGCCCTTTATTTTAACACAGTGCAAATCTCCCTGCAGATGAAGTGCGCATATTGTACCGCACTCCCGTCATATTGACCAAGAATAAGTATATTAATGTATGGAACAACAGCGGCTCAGTTATGAATTGGTCATCAAATACCCACAATTAGAGGAAGCAGAGTTACACATAATATCAAATGCTTTTCAAGTGCTGTGTTCCTGCTATTATACATTTTAAGACTCTCTGTGGAGTCTCTCACTTCCTATGTTAATGTCATTGTTCAGAGGACATTTTTCTTATACTGTATATTTGTTCTATGAGAATGTTTGAAAGCTGGTTAAAACAGAAAACCACCCACTGTTGGTTCCATTTCACAAGAGACTGAGATGGTTTTGAAAGTCTAAATCCCTCCAGGATCTCAAAATCTGCCTACTGCAGAAAGTAACATTTTGTTATTGTGAGGGCTGCCCTTGTGCTTTCAGACTCCTTAATGCAAAAATCCTGCCATACTTTCCTTTCTGGCTGGGTGTATTATAGTTATATTTTTCCAATCAATCACAATTCTCCTGAAAAATAAGACAAGCGTAATGCTGCTACCTGAGGCAATCTCTCCCTCCTGATAACATGCCTACTTACACTGTGACTGTTCCTAACTTGTTTTAAGTTTGCTGATATGCACTGTTGCCACCTCACTGTTGCTTTTACTCATTGAAGCAGGCCAGTTTCTTTCAAAATTGGTTTCTGCATCTTTTGTCCCTTTGAATCCAGAATGTCTGGCTGAAGTTCATTGATCTGCCCTTGATTCCCTGGGTTGCTTAATTTTAGCAGATGTGTCTTCAGATTTGGCTTCCAATGAGATTAAACTCTTCAAGAGCCCATCAGTCACTGCTCTAATATTGTCCCAAGTATCTCAAAAAGAGGAGGTGAAGGTGCAGGAAAGCAGCATAATGGTGGCTGCTGAGAAAAGGATGTCTGACAACTAAAATGATTTAAAAATGATTTTAAAAAAGATTTATCATTGCTCTTAGTTATGGTTGGTCTCTTTACTGTGCTTTATTGATAGTAATGTAAATGCTCAAATGTCCAGAACCAGTAAGATTTTGTGCACTAAATACAAAATGTGCTATATAATTTCTTCCATTTAATGATCTTTTAAATAAACTTCTATGGTAAACGGATGTTATGGAGTGGATTGCTATGTCTAAAATACTATTTTTCTCTCTTTAAGTAAAATATGATATATTCTTTAAACCATAGGTTCTTAACCTGAGGTTAACAGACATGTGTCAGTGTCTTCCCTTATGGCTAGATGGGAGAGGAGTCCTGAAACTCTTTTCTGTTGTAACATAGATCCATGGTATGGAAAATGTTGAGAAACAC